>NW_006300104.1:3362754-3396208 GCF_000327345.1 Myotis davidii | reverse complement strand
AAAAAAAATTATCCACAGTAAATGAATTTTAGTAATATCCATTCATTCATTCATTCATTCATTCATTCATTCATTCATTCACTCATCCAGCCCTCTTTGCAAGTTACTACGTGCCAGGCTGTGTGCCAGGCATTAGGGAAGAGAAGAACCAAACCTCCTGTCACCTTCAGTGGCTCACAGTCTCCTGGTAAGGCTGAAACAAGACACTTAAGCTAGAACAGAGGAGGGACAAGCAAAGTTGGCACCAAAGGGAACCAGAGAAGGCCTCCTGGAGGTGGTGACACTTGAGCTGAGTGTTGAAGGGGACTTGGGCTTCAGAAGGCAGGGGATGGGTGAGGGGCATTGCAGGAGAGGGGACAGCAGACAAAGGCAGGGAAGCATGAAGTGTGCAGTGGGTTGGGGACCAGGGGTGGGCTGGTGGCCTGAAGCCCAGGGCTGTGGGACAAATGGCAGGGGAGGGGGAGAGAAGGTGGGTCTGTCAGGCCGGCACTGGGGAGCCATGGATGGTTGGGGAGCAGGGGAGGGATATGTCAGAGCGACAGGTCCTTCCACAGTCTTAAGTGGAGACCCTTCTTCCTCTGGGGAGACACAATGTGCCTCCTGCAGCTCCCTCCCTTGGGCCTCCATCTGGAGCCTCCCAGAGTCAGTCTCATCCTGTGTCCTGACCGGCCTCAGGGGCTCCTCGCTGGAGAGATGTCTGCAAGTCTTGGCTGTGCGCAGTGCCCCGGCCCCCTCCTCCCTTCATGGTCACTGTTTTCTTCCTCAGGCACCTTCTCAGAGAGCTCATTCCACAGGACTCCCTCCTTCCCTCCTCCCACCGGTGCTTCCTGAGCACCTAAGCTGGCCAGCTCCATCCTCGGGCTGTAGCATGAACAGAACAGAGGACACTCCAGACCCAGAGCTCACAGCCCAGTGCGGGGCACAGACGGTCACCAAACAACCAGAACTGGCCCTGCCACCAGTGTGCCCAGGACGAGGTTCCCAGGGCTCTGTGGGCCTGTGTGGGGTTTGACCTTGTTGGGAAGGTCAAGGAGGACACCCTGAGGAGGGGACACTTGTTCCAAGACTTCAGGGTGAGGAGGGAACCCCCGGGGAGATGGGGAAGACAGCGAGTGCGAAGGCCCTGAGTGGGAGTGAGGGCAATGAGTTCAGGGCCTGGATGGTGGTGGCTGAGGCTGGGGTGCAGATGAGGGGGGGATGGAAGAACCTGGAGGGAGTGAGGGCTTCGGGGTGACACCCCCAGGCGTCCTGGTGGAGGGTGAAGGCTCCAGCGCAGTCAGGGCCTAGGAGCCAGGTTTGGGGGGAAGTCATGGTCACCATGGCCATGTCTCTTTGGTCTTTCTCTTCAGCACCTTCCAGGGGTAAGAGGTTCCTTTTTGCTTTTTTGTCCAGTGTCTTCTCCATCCCTTTCCTGCCTCTACAGGATGCACCCCTGAGGGGCCAGGAAGAGAGGAGGTCCGGAGGGGGCAGGGTTTCCTATGGCCACACACTGGGCGTGGGCAGAGCAGGGCAGGGCTTTCCTACAGGGCTGTGTTGGCCCCCGACCCCCGGACATCACAGACGGGGTCTGTTGCCCTGCTCTGCCCACCCTGTGCTTGGCAGGCTTTGGGCTAACGGCACCATCACCCCCTGGATCAATGGTTAAAGAGCCATTGTGTTTACAGCACAATTTGTTTAAAGATTGTTCAAAGAGAAGTTGATAGATAAGTCCTGTCCACTCCCAGGAGGTTTCAGATTTCCTTATTTAATTTTTTTTATTACTGCTGAACACACAGATTCCCTATCTCCCGCAGCAGCTGGCGGAAACTGCCCACAATGCTGAGGCACCTGCTCAGATGTGGCCCTGGGCCGCTGTGCCCCGTCCTCTCCGGTCAGCCCTGCCATCCCGCTGCCCCTTCCGGAAGGTGGTGCACTCCCATCACTAGAGGGGCTCCCAGAGACTGGGAAACACTGGTGGGGGACTGAGGCACCGGAGACTGGACTGGCACCATGACTGGGACTTTCTCTCTGCATGTCCCCACCCCCCTCATTCCACCTGGATGATGCCAAAGTGCAGAAGGAGGAGGAGAAGGAGGAGGACAGGAAGGTGGGGGGCGATGCTGGTCTTGGCCCCTTAGGGTCTCCTTCATCCTCTCCATCTCCAGTTTTTCCTCATTTTCATCCCAAGGATTAGGCTGTGTTTCCCCCCACTTCACAGATGAGTAAACTGAGGCTCAGAGAGGTTAAGCAAGGAAGCAATGAAGCCTGGATTTGAACTCAGGTCCTGCTGACTCTTGCCCAAAGCTCCCTGCCTTCCCCCCAGTTTCCAAAAGAATAAGGGCTGCTCTGAAAGGAGCATTTACCTTGTATCAGATTCTGAGCTAAGTCCTCTCAATGTGGGCAGGCAGGAGGTAGGCAGGCAGGTGGCAGTGGGCAGGTGCCCCCTCTGTTCAGACACATCTGTAAGGGCCCCACCCCCGTGGGCAGGTGCATCCCTGCTGTGTGATGTTCACCCACCTCCATCCTCTCAGATCCCAGACAGCCCAGGCCTCTTCCCTGCTTTGTGGCTCCCAGAAAATGAAATTCATTTCAAACACAGTCTCAAACACAGAGAGAACTTACATGAATGTTGTACAAATGAACACTTTCATCAACAAATACTTGTGCACTACAATGGTGCCTTCGCCCGATAATCACCGGATTGATGACAAAGCTCATCCCTTCCCAGGTGAGGCAGGGTGGGCAGGAACTGGCCCACGAGCTGGGGGCTGGGGTCTCATCATCTTTCCACTGGTCCACGGGCCCCTATGGCTGAGGTCCGCCTCCATGGGGCCCTGCACACGTATGCATGCGTGTGCATGCACACACACACACATGCACATGCACACCCTTGGTTGGGAGGCTGGGAATCTGACGTTGGTGGAAATGCTGTTTGTAGAGACAGGGCCACTATGTATAATTCTTGTAATTTCTAAAGAAATGACTGACCCTGGGGAGTATCTCATGGATTGGGGTGTCCTCAGGTCTTCTCCCAGCAGTCTGCAGATCAGTCAGGTGGGGAGGAAATGGCTGCTTCTTGAAGCCCTACTGTGTGCCAGCTGTGCCCTGCACACAGTAGAACCTCCATCTGTGGCTCATGGGATCTGTAGTCCCCCAAGAGGTAAATGGCATCGAGTCCTTTGTTTTTACAGATGAAAAAATTGAGGTGATGGCTAACGCTGAGTCTTACATTTGTTCATTCTGGCATCCTCTTTAGTGATATTTTCAAAGGCTGAAAAACGTCTTTACGATTCACATTCTTTTCATGCGGGGCGCGGGAGGGCAGGGCCGTGCGAGGCTGGGGCTCTGGCTTCCACGCCTTTGCCTGCACGTGCTCACTGATTTCTCCTTCACAGGACCTTAACCAGGCACCAGAAATGTGCAGCATCCGTGGGAAAAAGGACAAAAAAGGAGACTCATCCATTTTGCAGGGGAAAAAAATCTCTCTTTGGATAACCCACAATTATGTCAAGCAGTTAACAGGGCTCTCGTGACAGAGCGAGTCTTCTTTCAGGCCTGGATCACATTTGCTGGAAAAAATGAAATCTGTCACATCTCTCGAAGCCAACTGTCAACGTGAGAAAGGCACTTTGGGGGAGACAGCTCTCTAGCTCCGTCGGCAACATTCACTGAAATGATCCTCTAATCGGCTCCCCTACAAAACCTGGAGCGGGAATGTTAGAGCCTGTTCACCCTAAAAGGTTTCTTCCCGCTCCTCCCAATCTCCTCTCCCCGTGCCGCATCCTCCATCTCTTAGAAAGTAACGCAGCAAAGAGCTGTGCTGGCGGGCGATAGCCATTTGGTTTCTCAAAACAATATTTTTTACAGAGAAAATGGCAGAGCACAAAGCCTTGTTGCTCAGTATCTGTAGGTGGAGTGGGGGGCAGGGTGGGGAGAGGCACTGGCTGCCACAGGGTGGGCGGGCCTGATGCTCCCGGTATCTGTGTGGCAGGACGGAGAGGCAGGGAGCAGGGCGGTGCCTCATTCCTGTAGGAGCTAGGAGCTGCCACCTTTTCTTTGTCCCTCCTCTAGCCTGCACCTCTTCCATCCCTCACCTTGTACCTTCCAGATCCTTATCTTGTGTTTGCAAAGCTCTTTTACATACATTGCATTCAGTTAATCATTAATCTACACCATCATTTATGTTATTCAGCAGCCCAGGGCAAATTGGGGTTCGCTGTGGGTTGTGACTCATGAAGTTCTGCGGTTCAGATGCGATAAGACACAGCATTCATTTTCCGGAGTCCAGGGTCTGATAGGGGAGACGGAGGTGTAGACAAATAGCCCTGACTTTGTGTGTTGAGGATTATGAGACGCATGAGCGGGGCCCATAGTAGGTGCTCCCGTCAGTTAGAATGTGTTGTGTATCAAGTAACAGAAAATCCAACCACAATGGCTCAAGCAATGGAGACGTGTAATGACGGTGCACAGGAAGATGTCTGGGCGGATGTAGTTCCAGGGTTGGTTAGCTACTCAGAGATGCCAACACAGACCTAGGGTTATTCCCTCGTTCCTATTTGTCATCCTTGACCATGTTGGTCTTTTTTCTTAGCTTATTGCCTCATTGTTGTCGGATGGCAGCCACAGCTCCAAACATCACATCTCATACTATAGCATTTGAGTCTAGAAGGGAGCATAGTGAGGCAGAAAAAATACTTCGGAAACACTCTCTCTGCTAGCAGAAATTTTAAAAATATATTTTTGTTGATTTCAGAGAGGAAGGGAGAGGGAGAGAGAGATAGAAGCATCAATTATGAGAGAGAATCATTGATCAGCTGCCTCCTGCACCCCCCTCCTCCGCCCCCCACCACCCACTGGGGATTGAGCCTGCAACCCAGGCAGGTGCCCTGACCAGGAATTGAACTGTGACCTCCTGGTTCATAGGTCAATGCTCAACCACTGAGCCATGCTGGCCGGGCTCTACCAGCAGAGTTTTCTTTACACCTCAAAGGCCAGATCTAGGTCACATGCCCACCCTTAAATCATTTTCCAGGGGAGGCTTAGTTTCACCCGGGGGCTGGTGAGGCCACCAGGTCTGAGAAGAAACCCAGGGTCTGTGAGCAAAGGAAGGAGGGGTGCCTGTTAGGTGGGCAGCCACGCATGTCCGCCACCTCCTCATCAGTGCTTGTGACTCTGTGTGGGTGCTGTGGGGTCTGAAGTGGTGGCCGAGCCTGGGCCCTGTGGGCAGAAAGCCCGGCTCTGCCCACTGCAGGCTGTGTGACCCACTCACAGCACAGCCTCCCTTCATGGAGAGTGGGGACCACAGCAGCACCTGCCCTGCAGGGGGATTGTGAAGGTGGCATAGGTTCTTCTGTAGGGATGTTAACAGCTGTTAGCTGTGGCTGCGATGAGTCCATCTGTAAAATGGGCCCGTGGTGCCTCCTCTGTAACAGTCCTGGGTAACAGGAGTATCTGTCCACACCTGGGAACACTTCCTACATGTGCTGGGCGCCTTCACTGGCACTCACTCACTTCATCCTCACAACACCCATGAGGCGGGGGCTGTTCTCACCCCCTCCTACAGCTGAGGACACTGAGGTCAGGGAGGTGAGCCAGGTCGAGGGAGGGCAGACGGGGCCCAGGATCATCAGATGCCGGCCGCCTGCTCTGACCCACCGCAGGGCCTGGGTGGAGCCGCACCGGGGACACACTATCGCCAGGCTGGCGTCCCTGTGCTGGTGGTGAACTGGCAACTTGCATTCTTGGGGAAACAATATACACTTATGCAGAACACAAGCATATGCTAATGATGGATAATTACACTCCATATTTATAGATTTCTCAAATATGCAAAACCACTCCTGACAATTAAACACCTACAGGCACATCACGTTTAATAACTGCACACGAGGCCCCTGGCCAGCACCGTAATGTAAGCTCGGGCACCAAGCATGAAGTGGGACGTGCAGCCCAGCCCTGGGGGGTGGGGAGTGGCCTGTCACCACTGCGGGCACCCGACTCACACCTGCGTCCATCCCCACTGTCCCCAGGTTCCTGGTCCTCCAGGCTTCCCTTATAGAGCTTGTGGGGAGTGAACCTGGGAGACACCCTGAAGACCAAAGAGAATGACTTCCCTCTTTTCCAGATGAGGAAACTGAGGCCCATTCAGCCATTCGCTCTCTCTGCCAATAGTTTTCTGAGGGCCTGCTAGTGCCAGGCTCTGTTCTAGGCGTGGGAAACCTGCTGGTATTCTGGGGGCAGGGGTGGGAGCGAGGTGGACAAGCCCAGGTGGTGACAACACAGTGAAGAGACCTAATGTCGCGGGAGAGAGTGATGGAGGGAGACTCGGCCGGGGTAGGGGGGGAGGTGAGCAGGTGAGATCGAGCTGAGAACCGAAGGAAGTTCAGTTCCTGGTGGGAGAGGGGATGTGAGAAGGCTTGGCAGGCCGGAGGCTGAACCCCCACCCCCCCAACCCCGGGCGAATGTCCCTTCTCCCACTCTTTGGTCACACGCGGGGCCCCCATGCTAAGGGCAAGGGGAGCAGAGAAAAGCAAGGGTGAGTCCTGTTCTCAGAGCCTCCACAGGACACAGGGACTGGATAAGTGAGGACAGTGCATGGTGGTCAGGCTGCTATGGGTGGGGGTTGTCCCAGGAGTTGAGAGATGCAGAGGCAGCGCATGGTTGACCCCGACAGACCTGGATTCAGTCTTCTCGCTGACACTTCCTTTCTCAGCTCCCTGAGCCTCTGTTTCCCCATCTGTACAATGGGGAGCTTGGTGTTCAAAATGTCTTCCTCGAGGCGGGGTGGACACCCCCATAGGACCATGGGTTGGGACAGGCCAGCCAGCGCTTCTCTAACACGCCTACCCCCTGAGGGTCTGGACACTGCCCTGCACAGCAGGCTCAGATTTCCCAGCCCTGCCCTGTCTGCCCTGCAAACTCCCGAAGGCACCCTACAGCCTGCGGGAAAAGTCCCAACTCCTTCTGCGAAGCCAGCAGAGCCCGAGGACCGGCCTTGCCTCACTCCACCCCACCATCTCCCCCACTTCCTGTGAGCCTTCCTGGCTGGATGGTGGGTGGAGCATGGATGAGTGGAGATGAAACAGAAGCTTCACTTCAGAGCCACCGGGTGCCAGGCCTGTGCCAGCTCAGCACAAATTCATAGCCCTCCCCGAGCCTGGCGCTGCCCCGACCCTGCCCCGATCCACGGGAGGCACAGGGGTCCTAGGGCAAGGATTTCCACTCTCATGTCTTCACCCGAGGCCATAGCTGCCGCTGTCTCTGCCCCTTAAGCTTCGTTCTTTATGCATTTGTTCATCCATTCAACAGTGTTTAATGTGCCTGGGCTGGGCCAAGCTCCGTTCTGGGCTGAGTGTGCAGCAGGGACAACTCTGACCCGCCCACTGGCAGGGGGCCTGCTGTGGGGGCTGCTCCAAAGCCTCAGGTATCCCAGCAGGCAGCCCGAGGGCGGGCGGTTTCAGAGGGTCCTTTAGTCCTGACATTATTATGTCTATCATCTATCTATCTATCTATCTATCTATCTATCTATCTATCTATCTATCTATCATCTATCTATCATCTATCTATCTATCTATCTATCTATCTATCTATCTATCTATCTACCTGTCCATCACCTATCTATTCTATCTATCTATCTATCTATCTATCTATCTATCTATCTATCTATCATCTATCTATTCTATCTATCCATGTTAGTGATCTATCTATCTATCTATCTACCTATCTATCAATCATCTACCTATCTATCTATCTATCATTTATCTATTCTATCTATCTATCATCTACCTATCATTTATCTATCTATCATCTATTCTTTCTTTCTATCTATCTATCTATCTATCTACCTATCTATCTATCATCTATTCTATCTATCTATCTATCTATCTATCATCTATCAGAAACTATTTGTTTAAAAAGTTGAACAATATGTAGATTTAGATTTACACAGCTAGACCTATCTATCTATCTATCTATCTATCTATCATCTATCTATCCATCCATCTATCTATCATCTATCTATTCTTTCTATCTATTATCTATCTATGTAGCTATCTATCTATCTATCTATCTATCTATCTATCTATCTATCATCAATCTCTGCATCTGTACATTTATCAGTGACAACAGGTGCATAGCATCCTGTCTGCATCGCTCACCCCCCACACCACTTAGGACTCGCCAGCTCCACGAAGGAAGCTTCTATCTCTCCACTGTTCAGGCGAGGTCAGTGGGCCACCCCAGACCTCAGAGCAGCAGAGTGGACTAAACCCCCACCCAGGCCCTTCCTCTGCCTCACGCCACCTGCACCTCGCTGTGCCCTGGAGGCCGCCATGCCCTTCCCAGGGTCTTGTGACGTTAACATGCTTCAGGTCCAGGAGGGTCCCGTTCTTACATCTCACTGTCCTGCTCTGCAGCCCTTCCCTTATGCCTGTGACAGCTACCTCGTGCTCTGCATTGCTAATCTCCAATGACTTGAACCTTGCATTATCCAGCTGTGCCTAACATGCCCCGTTCCAAACTTCTGTGAGTGAAGCTGTGAGCGAGCCTGTGGGCAGACACCCCAGCCCCGAGTGCAAGCCAGCCCCGGCCTGGGCCCCGTTTCCCCGTGCATGGCATCCAAGGCCTCTCCCTCCTCCTGGGCCCACTTCAGACGCCTGAGTTTATGGCTGTCACATAACGTTATCAGCCATGACAATGACAATTAGAACAATTATGCCGGGTCATAAACTTCTGCGGGATGGAGGGCTCACAGTGAGTTTCTGGAGCTGTGGTGGCCGCCACTCACCCCAGCTGTGCCTGATGGGCCTCCCTCTGGAGCTGCCCCCCTGTGTCACCTGGGTCTCTGGCAGGGACCCCACCCAGGCCTGGGGGTCCTTGGCTGTTTGGTTCCTCGCTCGCCTTCTCCTCCCTCCTCTGAGCCTCCGGCTCTCCCCCTGCTCTCAGGACAGCAGCTCCCTGTTCATCTCCGAGGCCTCTCCGGAGGGTGGTGTCGCACTCTGGCTCCACGCCCTGGTGCAGGAGGCTCAGTTCCTGTTCACGGTCCAGAACCCCAGGCCTGGTGGAGGGAGGGAGTGTGGCCCCTGTTTAGGCCACCGGCTTTGGGGGGTCCCTGGTTTCCTCTGGGCTTCACCACTTCCTGGCTGTGAGATGGTGGGCATGTTCCTTCACCTCTCAGAGCCGCATCCGTTCCCCTCCGTGACATGGGCACCATAATAGAGGGAACGCCGGCGTTTGTAAGGCTCTGACACACAGAGCAGCGGGAGGCAGCTCCCTGCACTCAGGTGACCCTGGCAGGCAGCACTTGGGGGTGGGACTCTGGGCAAACCGGGGCTTCTCCTGCCTCCGATCCTCACCTGCAACATGGAGACTGTGGCTCTGAGCTGCATGGGACATTGTGAGGACTCCACACCCTAATGCCTGCTACACAGTGAGCCCTAAAGACATACCTGAAATTGTTACTAAGATGATGATGGTGATGATGATGATGATGATGATGATGATGATTGCTCAGCTTGCCGGCAAACGCCCACACCTTGTCCTTGTGCATGAAGCCCCAGCACAGGGCCCGGGCATAGCAAAGGCTGACCCTCCATAGAGCAGGAAGAGCAGGGAGTCGGGGGCAGACTGCCTGGGTTCAAGACCCAGCTCCAACACACCTGAGTTGTGTGGTCTCGGACTAGTTTCCAAACCTCTCTGGGCTTTAGTATTGTCTTGTGTAACACGGGGGGAGAACAACAGTGCCTCCTTCAGAGGGTTGTTGAGATAACCAAGTGGCCCAATGCATGGGAAGAGTTTAGAGCAGCGGTTCTCAACCTGTGGGTTGCGACCTTTTTGGCGGTTGAACGATCCTTTCACAGGGATCGCCTAAGACCATCCTGCATATCAGATATTTACATTACGATTCATAACAGTAGCAACATTACAGTTATGAAGTAGCAACAAAAATAATTTTATGGTTGGATAACAACATGAGGAACTGTATTTAAAGGGCCAGGAGGTTGAGAACCACTGGTTTAGATGGTGACTGGACACAGGGCTGGCTCTATTATTCCAGGCCTTGAAGAGACATTATATTCTCCCTTTCTGCTTCTTCCCCCCCCCGCGCCACCCCCACCCCCTGAGTGCGCCCGCACCCGCGCGCACACACACACACTTGGAGATGAAGAAACTGAGGCCAAGAGACACCAAATTAGACATCTGAGAACAAGACAGTGGATGGCCGTGCTAAATTATGCAGGGCGGACAATTAGAGAACAAAACGGTCTGTGATGAAGGGCTAATTGGGCAGAGCATGCCGAGTGCACCCGGAGCTGGAGGCACGGGGAGAGAAGTGCAGCCTGGGATGGGGCCCTGGACGGGGCCCAGGTATCGCCTTAGTTACTTAGTTACACTGATGTTTTTCTTTCCATATAAGTACTGTATACTTATTTTAAAGTACTCAGAATGAGCAAAGTGGATATGAAGCGTTGGCTTCTCACCTCCAAAGATAGTAACTGATACCTTTGTTCATTCTTTTCCCACGTACACATTTTCATAATTGATTTTCCCTTCGTGTGACTGTGCCGGTCTCTTCCTAGTCGCCTCGCTCATGAGGGAGGAATTTCCTGTCTTAAACACAATGAAATGGTTAAACCCTCAATAACTGACATGACGGTGACGGGGATGTGCTGTTCTTTTGGGGGCTCAGGGTGGGGGAGGGGAGGGATGCTGGCCGTTCTCCTGGGGGCTCGGGGGGATGCTGGTGAACCTAGCCGTGCCCTCCACATGCCTTACATACAGATTGGGGTCTTTCTTACCCGCAACTCTCGTCTGACCAATTTTCTATCTCATGATATATTCTTGGAAATAGACCATTTAATTAATGCTCCATTTGACTAAACGCCCACTTAAAAATCTGAATGATTTCAATTATTTAACTCTCATGAACACTACTGCCATGATTTCATTCTTGAATCTTTCTCCGATAAGGAGATGCTTGGTAAAATAGCACGAAGCTTAAAAAATAATAATATTGGGCATTCACGGAGTGACTAATCCTCAGGTGCTGTCTGCTCAGCCTTTAGGTAACCCCAGATCTGGAATCCCCTCCCGCTCCCCAGGCTCCCACCCTGGTCCCACCACCATGACGCCTGGACTCGTGCATGGCCTCCTGCCTGGTCCTGCCTCTGCCCTGGCCCTGCCCCTGGCCCTCATCCCTGCTCTGCCCACACCTGTGGCTCCTGCCTCACTCAGGCACAGTGTGCACTGACTGTGGCCCTGCCCCTTTAGTCTCCAGCCCCACCCCTGCCATTCCCCCTCATCACTCACCTCCAGCCCTCCAGTTCCTTCCTGGACCTGGACCCTCAGCATGTTCCCGCCTCAAGGCCTCACTCTAGCCCTTCCCTCTAGCTCAGCCTCCTCCCCACATCTGTCCCACTCCTTTCCTCCTTTATTCAGGTCTTTGTCCCAGTGTCCTGTGCTCTGACAGGCCTGGAAACCCAGGGAAGTCTGGCTCCACCCACATTTGCCACCTGCATCCGCCCCCTTCAAGGTGATCCAGTCACAAGTGCCTTTCTTCTGCCACTTGAACCTCTGAGCCTTTGCATGTGTTGTTCCCTCTGCCTGGAACATCAGTACATCTCACTTGGCTGACTCCTATGTGTATCTGTCTCAACACAGAAGTGTCACTTCCTCCAGGAAGCCCACCCAAACCTCCATCCCCCCCCCCTCCAAGGGTAGTTCTGCTGTGGCTCTCTCTCATCATGTTATAATTGACTCTTTAGTAGTTATTACTTTCAAGTCAGCCCATCCTTTTCAACTGGAAACCTTGCAGGGCACAGCCTGTGTCTGCCTTAGTCACCCCACTCCCTGGAACCCAGCTCTGTACTTGGTACTGAGCAGGTACTTAAACAAACTAGAGACCCAGTGCATGACATTCATGCACTGAGTGAGGCAGAAACCTTAGGGCAGTGGTTCTCAACCTTCTGGCCCTTTAAATACAGTTCCTCATGTTGTGACCCAACCATAAAATTATTTTCGTTGCTACTTCATAACTGTAATGCTGCTACTGTTATGAATCGTAATGTAAATATCTGATATGCAGGATGGTCTTAGGCGACCCCTGTGAAAGGGTCATTCGACCGCCAAAGGGGTCGCGACCCACAGGTTGAGAACCACTGCCTTAGGGGATGTCCAACTGTCGGCTTAGGCCTGCTCCCTGCAACAGCTGGACATCCCCTGAGGGTCCTTAGTGTTGCTGCAGAGTTGGGAGAGACTCCCTCCACCACCACTGCGCTCACCAGCCATGAGCCGGCTTCTGGCTGAGCGGTGCTCTCCCTGTGGGATCGCACTGACCACCAGGGGGCAGCTCCTGCGTTGAGCGTCTGCCCCCTGGTGGTCAGTACACGTCATAGTGACTGCTCATTTGCTGTTCAGTCGATTTGCATATTAGGGTTTTATTACATAGGATTGGGGACCTGGCCTGTCTGGGGGCCTGTCCCAGGCCGTGGGAGACAAGAGGCCCTCATGGAGTGAGGAAGGGAATGATGGGGATGGGGATCAGTGTGGGACAAGCTCACCTTTGCCGAAGGACGTGAGGGGCCTAGGTGTTCTTTCACAACTCTCTGAGCCATCGGGACAGAACAGGAGCCACAGCGCTCTGCAGACAGGCCCCACGGGCGCTGGCTAGTGGGCATCGTGAGCAATCAGGTCACAGCCCTCCCAATCAGGCAGGGCTGCTGACGCCACCAGGGAGCTCCTCACAGAAACTCTCCTGCCTGAGGGAGGGTGCCAGGGACCGTCTCTGGGCATTCGGAGTGGGTAGGGCCCCTCCCTCCGCATGGCCGAGACCTGCACCTCTGCTCTCAACCAGCAGGGAACGCTCCTCTGAGCACCTCTGGTTTTTCCCCCCGAGATGGTCCTGAGTTTTCCTGGCGTTGGCCCCATTTTTGTGGGCAGGAGTCTTGGGGGCCTAGGGCCCCAGGGCTGGATGGCAAGATAATAAGGAAACACTCTCCTAGCAGAGGAGGCCGTGAAGATGGCCCATTAGGAAGTGAATGGAACTGACTGTGAGCTGGAAAATGGGAAACAAATCACTAGCTCACATCATCGCCCTGCGATCTTCCTCCTGCATGTCCGCCTCCTTCCTTTCCTGTTTCCCTCCCTTCACCAGCCTTTTCTTTTATTATTTTTGCTTAACCAGGAGAAACCATTTTTTTTGCAACATGGTTTTCATGAATTTCTTCCAGGAAAGATAGGGAAGAACCCAGCAGAGAGGACACGGTAGCTCTGTTCACAGGAACCAAAGAAACCATTTTCAAAACATGACTAGACGTGAGAACACCATTAATGTCAGTTACAGCTGGGCAAGAGGGAGAGGCGGTCGGGAGAGGAGAGGGATGCAAATATGGGGCCACCCCACTGCTCCCCAGTGTTCTCCTTGCTCTTCTCCCGAACCTGACCCTATGCTTCATACTGACACTTAAAAAGTTAATAACCATAATATTTCATTTCTTGAGAACATAGTATCTTCCAGATGCTGAGCTGAATACTTTAGATTAAGTGTCTTACTCATTCACCCCAAATATCATTTAGGCATCCTCCTTTTCTCCATTCATTGGACATCTACGAAGCCCTACCATTGTCAAGACAGTGTGTCGGGAAGCAAACCAGCATTTATTGAGCAACTATTACATGCCACTCTCTGTTATCTCAGTTTATCCTTACAATGATCCCTTCTTACAGTCAAGGAAGCTGGGGCTCACGGCTCGGGGCCGAGGTCGCCCTGCACCTGTTCTGGGTGTCTTGGTTGCCCAGTGAAGGTTGAACAGACAGCGACATCACCCATCCAGCCCTATGTCCTCATACGGACTCCCTCTGTTTGGGACTGTATCATTGCTGTTACTGCTGCTGCTACTGCTGTGATTGTCATAATTAATAATCATACTTCAGCAACAAGAGCCACAGCCACACTTCCTTGTGGAGCCCACCAGGTGGCTGGTACGGTGTATCTGCTCCCATTATGACCTTTAACATGGACAAGGTAGGACTTGGCCCTGGAGACAGATATGGATCTGAGGCTAAGGATTTACCCAGCGCACCAGCAAGCCAGTGGCCAAACCAGGACACGCACCCCGGTCTAGCCCTTGACTTTGCTGGCCTTAGACTGAAGGTTGTGTGGTTTCAAGAAAGGCAGAGCCCTAACCGGTTTGGCTCAGTGGATAGAGTGTCAGCCTGCGGACTCAAGGGTCCCAGGTTCGATTCCGGTCAAGGGCATGTACCTTGGTTGCGAGCACATCCCCAGTAGGGAGTGTGCAGGAAGCAGCTGATCTATGTTTCTCTCTCATCAATGTTTCTAACTCTCTATCCCTCTCCCTTCCTCTCTGTAAAAAGTCAATAAAATATATTTAAAAAAGAAAGGCGGAAAGGCCATGTCTGCCAGGTAAGTGGAGACGCCGAGAAAACCTGGCTGCAGAAGGAAGCATGAGGCAGAAGAGCAGAGAAGCCAAGATGGAACCCCTAAGAGAGGGGGGTGGACAGGGCTGCTACCCCCTTTCCATGTCAGTCAGATCCAACTCATGAGGGTCCCAAGGAGCCCCCGGAGCCAGCCCTGCCTCCTCCTGCTCCTCCTCCCCCATTTCTCTAAGTGTTCTGTTACTTACAAGGAGCCCTGACTCAATGCCAAGGAAACCTGTTTATTTTTTAAATCTGCATTAAAAGAAAACTCTCTTTCGAACAGTGTCTCTCTCTCAGAAAGCCTTCATAAATAACAGAAAGGAGGCTTTTGCAAACCTTTATGGAAATTAAACCCGCAATCTGGGCACACACTTGTTTAACAAGTGATAATTAACTGCCGACAATATAATTTCAGCTTGGATGCAAACATGTTTTTCATTAAAAAGTAATCAGAGATCCTTGCCTTCGGAGGAAGTGTGGTCTCCTCCGCGGAGCTCAGCCCTCTGCCGACAGCTTCAGCTGGTGTTGAGGGTCCGCTGCGCCCTGCCAGGTAGGATTTGGGCCCCAAAAGTGATGCTAGGATGAGACCCTGGGAAGATTCCCAGGAGGGGCTCACTCAGCCCCTCTCACTAAAAGTCCATCTTCTTCGGGTGTCCTGAGCTCCGAATGAGCCTGGAACCCCGAAGCAGGGACTCGGCACCAACTGTAGCTTCAGGGGTGGGAAGGGCACTCTGGTCTCTGCAGCCACCCCACGCCCGGTCCTGCAGGGGTCCTAGCCCTTCCTCCACCTAACAGAGGAGGACACTGAGGCTCAGGAAGATGGAATCACTTGCTCCAGGCCACACAGCTGGCCAGATGTGAACTCTCTTCTGCCTGACTCCCAAGTCCGTGCCTCCTCCCACCTCACCCCACCCTTTCTCTAATGAATTCATCTGTTCTGTGCTTCAGTTTCCTCGTCTGTAAAATGGGGATAATACCAGTACTCTCCTTATGAGATCGTTTGAAATAAGCTGATATGTAGAGATATCATATACATATATATCACTAGATATTTACACACACACAGCTCGTAGAACAGTGGCTGGCACACAGTAAGCCCTCAACACATGTTCAGTAGGATCCATATTAATTATTACTAACTAGAGGCCCAGTGCACGAAATTCGTGCACTGGTAGGGACTCCAGCAGCTGTGGGCTGCCGGCTGGGTACTCCCTCCCGCCCCCCTGCTGGCCTTGCGCTCTGGTCGAACTCCTGGATGAAGGGGACAATTTGCATACTATGCTTTTAATAATAATATCAACTGAAGACTGCTGTCACCAATTGTTTTATAATAATTAATATTAAACGTTACCAGGCAAACTTCTTCCCTCCAGCCCCAGGCCAGATGCGTCTGCCCCTTTAGTCATCTCTGTGTCCCCTGGGACTCTGTCCCACTGTCCAGCGTCCACTGAGGAGGGGACACTGAAAGGGACGTGGTGCTGGGTGAAGGGCGAGGAGCCGCTTCCTGGGTCTCGGAGGTCTGAGTCCTCTGAGGACAGACACGCCATTCCCTCCTGGCTGCCGTCACTCAGATGTGGGGAGGGCCTGAGACAGGCAGTGCCTACGGAGTAAAGGGAAGAAAAGATTAGGAAGAGCATTGGAAAGGGGACAGCCGTGCCTGGCTCCGTGAGCATATTGGTGAGGGGCCGTCTGCTTCTCAGGCCTCACTGTTCTGAAAGGAGCTTAAGCCTGCTTCTACACCCTGCACTTCACGAGACCCCTTGCCTCTCTCCACCACTTCCCTGAGCACCTACTGTGTGCAGGCACTGCGCTGGGTGCTGAGTGGGCACTGAGGTTCCACCCTCAGTCTGGTTGGGGAGAAACAGGAGTCAAAGGGAGACCACCTGGAATGAGGTGGGGGCAGAGAGGAAACCTGACTAGAACAAAATCCCCCAACTCCCCCAGGGAGGCTGGAAATTAGGGGAACCCACTACATCTCACAGGGAAGGGACTGAGGCCCAGACGGGTGGGTGACTTGTCTCATATCCAGTGGATGGACTCTGAGTGCCCAGACGAAGTCCCACGTGTCACTCGGCTTCTGTGCGGGATTTCGCAGGACGATCCCAGCGACAGTGCCACCAACCCCTCTCCTGATTCCCGGGCCACACGGCCATCTTTCCCTTGTGACACAATTTCTCCTTCTGGAGGTGGATTGGCAAGGAGACAGTGGGAGCAGTTATTTTAATAGTGATTAGTAAAATCATGCTGGGGTTTTGCTGCATGATGGGAAGTTATCGTGCCCTAATGGTGAAAACAACGTAGTCAGTTCCCTTTAATTCTTCCCACGGAACCCAGCTCGTCCCAAGGGAGTGGCTCACTCCCCGGCATCGTTAATATTTGCTTAATAAAGTTCTTCTTAAATCCAAACTGAAGTCACTTTAGGAAACGTGTTGGAGGGGAATACACCGATTAGCCAAGACCGTGGTCCCAGGTATGTGTGCAGAAATACTTTCCCCATAGCTGTGTTCTCTGCTCTACCAAAAGCTTCCCCTCACGTCCAGCCAGAACACATGGGACCATGTACCCACAGGTGCTTTCATAGTTATTCTTTGCTTATTGTTTCTTACACTTATGCCTACTCATTCAGTCACTCACTCCCTCGGTTTTTTCATCCACGTATTGTTTCTTTCACATAGGCTCATGATTAACAGACTCATTCCCGTGTTAATTTATTCCTTGCTTCACGCCTTGGTTCATTCATTTCTACTTGCACTGCTCCTTCTATTCATTTTTCCTTCCATTGTCCATGTCTGCACTCAGCTCCTCACTCATTCATCAGGAATTTTTCTCTCTCATTGGTTCCTTCACTCACTCATTCCTACATGTGCTCACTTATTCATTGCCTCATTCATGCATTTATTCATTACCCTTTGGTCCATTGGTTTCCTCAATGGTTCATGTATCTTCTAGTTAATTAACTCATTCACACGTCACTGGACAAATTACCTTCTGTGTTCGTGTGCTCCGTGTGCTGGGTGTCTGTCCAGTGTGACTCCTGCCACTTCTGCCCCTCCAGCGTATTCTGGACATCTCGGTAAAAAGTGCCCTGTTCTTTTGATAAAACGTGCTTTTCATTATGGTATGATGTCAACTGCACACAGAGGAAAGTACACACACCATACATGTACAACTCAAAGGACTCCCGATAATCGGACACACCGCAGGACGAGCACCCCAGATGCCCCTGTGTCCTTCTCTCTTTCTCGGTCATTGTCTTAGTTTTGGGTGTGCTGGTGGCAAAACCTATGAAAAGGATTCAGGGTCTGAGATTATGTGGGGAGGTGAAGAAAACACCAGATCACCCAGCAGGCTGCCGGAGAACCAAACCACTCAGGAGTCTGGCTCTGCCCTGCCCCTGCTCAGATGGGCTGCCCCCTCTGTACTCTCTGGGGTGATAGCTGACCCCACCTCTGACTTCTTTGCCAGATACATCCGGAGAGAGGAAGCCAGCAAGCAGGAAGTGCTGTCTGTGACGCTGAAGGCCGATTTTCCCAGAGGCTGTCTCTGCTTCTAAGAACCCACCCCCGACACATGCAGGTGAAAGCTTGCTAACTAGACCAAAAGAAACACGTCTCGCTCCAAAAGAAACACGTGATCTCTCGCCCACGTGATGTGGTTACACTCCGTTAAAATTCCATCTGGAAATATATCACAGGAGGAGAGGGTTTGACATGGGAAAGCTCAGTTACCACGAGATGTTGATGCCATAAACTTACTTTATTTAAATTCAGAAGAGGACACAGCCTTTAAAGGTTACCTTGCTCTTCAAAATGCGTTAGCACATGTTGAACACGTAAAAGGTTAGTGTTTCTCGTGTATCTAATCCTGCCCCCTTATCTTTCTCTACTGCTGGGAAGACCTCATCCTCTGTACATGGGACTCTCGCATGCACACGGGACTCCCCCCTCCCCATCCCCCCGCAGCTCAGCCTCAGCAAATGTTCTCTGCAGCCTCAGAAATTGTCTTTTCATCTCCTTGGAGAGTGGACATAGCTACTGGGACAAGAGACATGAGGCCGGGCAGCTGAGAGAGTCCATTTCAGATATCTCAGCCTCATCCATGCACTGCTGATGCAGCTACCACCTCCCAAGGACCTACGGTGTGCTAGGCGCTGTGCCAAGTGCTTTCAACCAACATTCACAGGAACCTTGTAAAATGGAGGCTTATTGATGCTCTCACCATCATCTTCTGCCTGGATTATGACCCAGCTACCCACTGGTCTCTGATTCCATACCTCTGCCTGCCTGTAAACCCCCCCTCATCCCCATCCCATCCCCACCCCAGCCCCCACCCACCTTTTTCCCTCATCTATGAACACAAGGAATCCAAACCAGTCTTGCCCTCCGAGTGAATTTTGTCCACTGAGCAAGCAGGGTGGGTGCTGAGCGCCTCTCTGATCTGATTGGGGCGAAGGTAGGCAGGGAGTTGTCCTGGCCTGGCAGCCACTTTGCAGGAAGAGAGTGCATACTGGCTGGCATCTCATGGTCGGCGGGCGCTCCAGTGGCCAAGGGGAGAGGGAGGTGGACTATCCACTGATCATCAGAGGCACTTTGGCCTTTGGGTCATCCTTGGCCCTCGGGCCAGGAGTGGTGAGCATTGGCTCATCCACGGCTGTGTCTGGGACAATGGGCACCCTCTCCCCCTTAAACCACGTGACCACTAGGATAACAAGGCAGCCTCCCTTTGTGAGCATCTACTTCACTCATTCAGCAAAATTCTATTGAGTTACCACTAGGTGCTGGGCTCAGTGACCCCCACCAAGCTGGCAATGACAGAGACAGGCCGGCTGGACCCTCTGCTCTGTCCACTTTGGTTGCTGTCCCCATCTCCTCTGCCACACTCCAGGCCCTCCTGTTGCTCAGTTTCAGACACTGCCCTCCCCACTCCTTACAGCTGGTCCCTGGTGTCTGAGTGTCCTTGGTGCTGGGGCTGATGGATTAGGGGAGGGGAACAAACAGGCGCATGGGAGACAGAGCACAGAGCCCTAAGAAATGACATGTTTTACAGAAATTAATTTAAGCCCAGCCCACAACTAAAGCAGAAGAAGCTGGTTAGATTCGTTTTCTTAGTCAGCTTGTTCAAGCCTGGTATTAATCTACTCATCAGCTTAGTTCATCGGGAGAAAACATGCTTCTTCAGGGGTTTTCCAACGGAAAGTAAATGTCTCATTAGATTAAACATATTGACCTGAGAACAGTATTGATGTCAGACGGACTAATGAATGTCGTTACAGGGAATGCGCAGTAGTCCTCTGAGGGACGCAACTGGCCATTAGGAATTCTCTGCAAATGCGCCCAGCTATTGTGGAAGAGACAGAATCGCAGGGGTGGGGGTGGGAAAGGAGCTGGTGTGGAGCTGCAGTTGTCCCTGGGGGTGATGAATTCCATCAACTTTGAATGAGGTGAAGGTGCGTGGCCAAGGGAGGCACCAAGAGTGACATGACTCATTGTTGGGTCCAAGGGGAGGGCTCTGGCTTAGCCTCTACAGAGGAAGGAGGGCAGGGGGGTCAGAGTTTGGGCATCAGGACACAGGTTCTCGTCCCAGGTCATCACATCACAGGGGAGGAGGCTCAGTTCCAGCCAGTCTTCACTAAGCCGAACATTGCACTGGGCACTTGCACATGCAACCCTCACAGAATCCCAGGGAGACAGGCCTTTGGCCCAGGATTACAGATGGGGAAACTGAGGCTCAGAGGAGATAAATGGTCAGCGGTGTGTGGGTGAGAGAGCGGAGGCTGAGACCCAGGCTGGCTGACCCTGGTGGAGGTTTACTCTCCCAGCCCCGCCCTGCCCCCCCTTCCTGGTGGTCTGTCTTCAGGGCCCTCTCCTCCCTCCTCCAGGACCCTGTGAGATCTCAACTACAGCTGTGCTGGGAAGAGCTCTCTACTTGGCCACACAAGCCCACTGAGGTGCACAGCAAATCACAGGGCTTGGGGGCCAGGGAGACCTTGATTTAAATATGTCCCGGAACACACCTGCCATGAGCCCTGGGCCAAGTTAGTGCTTGAGTCTCAGTGACTTTACCAGCAAAACGGGGATGCCTACTGCCACCCCCCAGGCTTGCTGTGATGAGCAAATGAATTCATAAATGTAAAGCTCCTGACCTTAGGTGCTCCTACTGTGTGCTGGGCTCCTGGTCATCCAGCCGGATCTGGTCCCTGGTGAAGGGCCAGGCAACTGGATGGCAGAGGAGCAGATCTGCCCTCCCTGCCATCCAGACCAAACCCCATGGCCCCCACACTCCTGAATGCCTGGCACAGGCCTGACTTCAACGCAGAGATGGCCTCATCATGGTCTCCCGAACCAGGGCATTCACATCTGAGTGGGGAGATGAGACCAGGGCATTGGAGAGAATCTCATCCCCAAAGGTGGAGACAGGGCAGAGTGGGAAGGATCTGGAGACAGAGGTGGAGCCACTAGGAATGGCACAGAGAGTATCTGGGAGGTGTGGGACAGGTGCCTGGCCAGAGGAGTGCTCTGTATTAAGGGCCAGGCAGCTAGAGGCATGGTCCAAGGTGAGGACAGAGGAGAAAGAGTAGAAATCTGTATTTACATCTACCAAACTCCTATGCTACTTGTCTCCTTCACCATTGATTTTTGAGGGAATGGGTATCTGTGAGGCACGTGGCCGGACCATCACGTTGAAGATGTCATTTGATTTTTTTAAAAATATTTTATTTATTTTACAGAGAGGAAGGGAGAGGGATAGAGAGTTAGAAACATCGATGAGAGAGAAACATCGATCAGCTGCCTCCTGCACACCCCCTACTAAGGATGTGCCCACAACCAAGATACATGCCCTTGACCGGAATCGAACCTGGGACCCTTCAGTCCGCAGGCCAACGCTCTGTCCACTGAGCCAAACCGGCTAGGGCTCATTTGATTTTAATAATAAAACAACCCCTAAGAGGTGATTATTATTAGCCCCATTTGTCTAGTGAGGAAACTGAGGCTCAGAGCTGCTGAGTGGCTGCCGCAGGGTCATACAGCTCATAAGAGCTGAATTTCACACCCACACCCGCTGCCTAAGGGCCATGATGTCCCCCCCCGGCCATGGTGCCTCTCACGTCAGCAGGTCCAGCTGGACAGTGTTTGCTTCCCCTGCAGGCCACAGACATGCAGAACATGTTTGCTGCTGGCCCCTCCCCACCTCCCACCCTGGTTTGGCTCTAAGGTGCATCTCACAGGCAGGAGACTTAAAGACCCGCGACCTCTTCTCAGCCTTGTGCGTAGAGGCAGGCCCCACCACCACGTGTCAGCACAAGCCTGAGGGACCCAGGACAGACCTGTGGTGACTCCTCTGATTCCGGGCCCGTGCTCCCACCTGGCAGAGCGAGCCCAGCTGTTCACGGTGGGTGTGAGCGCCCCTCCCTCTGAGCACCTGCTCTCTCCTAAGGTGGGCTCTGAGCGTTCTGCCCAAGCGCCGTGGCTGCAGCTTAATCGCAGCTGTTGAATGGTGTGATGTTGTGTTTACTTCCGCTGAAATTATCTCTGCTATTATGTGTTTAGCGCCCTTCTCATCCTTAAGTTCTTCCTTGAAGAACTGCATCCCGCTTTGTCAGGCAAGATAAGAGGAGTTGGGGACCTCAAGCTTGGTCAGAGGAGCAAGCTGCAAGAAGGATGTGTGATGGGAAACGCTGAAAGCAACAGAGCTGTCCCACCCGGAGATGACAACCCCTGTAGAGACAAGTGCATTGTCTTCAAATACAAGAAGGGCTGCCACATGGAAGAGGGAGTGCCTGTCCTCCATGTGGCCTGAAGGACTTTCCACCAGTCAAAGCTGTCCTGAGATGCAATGGGCTACCTTGATGGGTAGTGAACCCCCTGTCCTTTGGAGGGGGGTGCAAGTAGAGTTAGCTGACTATTTACTTGTTGAGAGGCATCACACAGGGACTACCTAGGTTTGAATCACACACATCAGAGCTTTTGTGTGTTTCAGGGCAAATGCCCTGGTCCCATCTCCCCCACTTGGATGACTTTACCTGTCTGAGCCCAGTTTCCTCCTCTGTAAAGGGGAGATAATGCTACTTTCCACACTATAGTGTCATTGGGCTATTGTGTGGTTTGAATAAAGTAACAAAGCATTTAGCACAGGGCTGGGAGCTGATCTTATTGCTACGAGGTGTCATTTTATTGCTGGGGTTCTGGTGGCATATGAAGCTTTGGGTCTTTGCCCCTTTCCAGGACTCAGAATCTTTGGAAATCACCCCTTTCCTCCAGATGTTCTAGAATTAGGGGGCATCCTTTCCTCCCCTGCCTCTGCTGGTTCAGAACCCCACCTGGACCCGTTCCCGCTGGACGGTAGCACGGAGGTGGCATTTTAGGCTTCCTTGACTCCCACTGCCCTGCCCATGTGAGGGGCCTGGTGCTCAAAACAACCTTGGGAGGTGGGCGAGGGGCTGGGGGAACCAGAGGCTGTTTCCGACACAGTCACTGCATTTGAGGAGCAGAGGTGCTTTGGAGGTGATCTGGGAGGGCCCCTCTTTTCACCATGTGGGGCTGTTTTGTTCTCGGTTAAGTCTCCCTTAACCTTCCTCTCCGGACTCAGAAACGCAGGTTAGTGTCAGCCACTGGGAAGAAAGGAGACGGCAAGACTCATAGAGCCCTGTGGAAACTCCCCTCCAGGGCTCCCAGCCGAGCAGCTGTCAGTCTTCATATGTCCCGGCTCCGTCACAGCCCTTTCCTTCCCAATTGGCCACTTCTCACTTGTTAAGGGAGTTAATTTCCACAGACGCTAGGTGTTTTCTTGGAATTGATCTTCCTGTGAAAAATGTGCTTTGGAGACGTGAACTAACCATCAGGGAGCCTTGAATGAGTTACTTGGGTGGAGAAACCTGTGCAGTGGGAAGGGGTGCCACGAGGGAAGTAGAGGGCCGGGCGCTTCCGCCTGGGTGGGGGGCGTGTGCGCTGTGCACCTGGGAACGCGGTCCTGCATCGTTTCCTCAGCCCCAGGGTGTGGCATGTTCTGTCCTGTCCCCACCCCCAGCTCTGCTCCCACAGGGAGAGGGGGTGTCTGAGTCACCCTCCTCCTCCAGCAGGCGATGGCTGTGCCTGGCCAAGGGAGGTGGGGAGGGGTCCTTCTCTCTCCTTAACCTTCTCTCCTCCCCTCATCCATCCTTCTTCCTCCTGGTCTCCGTCTGCTGAAGAATGAGACCCTGAGAGATGGGAAAAGGGGTACAGGGACCTCAGTTCTCGAGGAATGGGGCCATGTACAGACGCCTAACAAGGGATGGGAGAGCTGGGATTAGCTCCCTCCTTCCCCTCGCAGGGGCCTGAGGAGGGCTTGGCTCACTTAGATGCTCCGCTAGCAAACTTCAGCTGGGTCCAGCCCGAGCCCAGCCCTGGGTCCCGGCTGGGAGTTCAGGCAGGACTTGTCCCCGCCTTCCCTCTGCGCTCAGTGAGGCCAGGCCAGTCTCTGACAGGCCTGCCTGTTCCCTCTGTCCCCCCACCCTGCTGTGTGTCCCCTTAGCACGTGTCACCACTGACTGAGTGCAGCTGTCTGTCACTGTCTGTCTCCCACCCAGTGTCGGCTCCACGAGGAGGGCTTTTCCTGTCCCTCTCAGAGCTGTGTCCTGTGCCTGGAACAGCTACTGGCCTGTAGTGGATGCTGTGTTTTTTGAGTGAATGTTCTTGTGTTGTAATGTACCCCTCGAATCGCACAAAGGATGCCCCAAGAAGTCAAATTAAGGAGTTCTTTATTCAAAAGCTGGCGGCTATGAGGGGGCATTAGCTCCCCAAATCTCATAGCCCCGAGTGACTACAGTAGCGAGCTTTTAAGGTAAAAGCCACATCCTGCTAGACGTTGGAATGTGGAGCTATCTTATGAAAGCAGATTGGACAGAAGCAGGATTGAGCAAAGCTGATCATCTCTAAAGGTCATCTACAGTCTCAGTTCCTGAGTCAATGAGAAGCAGTCTTTTTTGGTTCTGGTCCTCAGGCACCCAAGATAACCTTTGTGATGAGGGCTGGCAACATAATGGGGTGATTTATGTGAGTTTCCAGGTCTCAATCTGGAAACTGAGGTAATTACCCTATTGTTAAAGCAAGCAGCTGTGTACAGAAGCCAGGATAGCAGGGTTAAAATTCAAACAACGGTTTTTACCCGAGACGAATGTTACTATGCTTCATTGCTCCCGTTGGACGTGCTGTAATGGAAGGAACAGGAAGCAGGGTTGCAGGTGTCCTCCCGGGCAGCCTTCCTCCCACTAACACGGATGGAACATGGCAGGTCTCATTTCGCCCTCCCCATAATCTAATGACTTTGGAACTACTTTTCTGCTAAGTTTAGGAGCCTATTGTGTTAGAGCTGGAGGTACCTTCACCAGCCCTTGGCCATGCCCAGACCTTGGTTTCTAATACTAGTCTCCAATAAAAGGAACCACACATCCTTAGAGAAATGGCGGATGCTGAGACTCCTACGACAGCAACGCCTAGTGCCAGAAAGTAAGTGCTGGAGAGACAGAACGATGGCGAGGGACACAGAATCCTGAAGGGGATCTCCAGGAGGGGACAGCAGTTACGGTTCTGACCCCACTTTACAGCTGACCCCCACTGGGACTCGTCCTACTCCTACACCACTCGGGGGATGAAGTAGTCTTCTCAGCGGACACTTGAACAGCATCTATTACAATTCAAAATGCACCTACCTTTTGACCCAGCAATTTTACTACCAGAAGTTAGTGATTCTGAAAAGCTCAAGGATATGCAAGGAGGTTCTCTATAGCAGCGCTTGCAATAACAAATAAAACAGCAGAGACAACCTAAATGTCCATCAATAGGAGATTGGTTAGATAATTAATGGTGCATCCATACTACTGAATTCTAAGCAGTCATTAAGAAGATTGAGTTTGGCCTCCATGCACTCACCTGGGAGGATCCCTGCACCATATTTTTGAATAAAGAAAAGTCGCTGAAATATATGCATTCTCGGCATATCCCTCTCGGTGTGTGCGCAAGTAAGTGATTGCAAGGAGGTGCGCCTTTGTTGGGAGCCCCCAGGGGGAATGCATCACGGGCCGAGACTTACATGTCCTTTTTCAAGGCCGTTAGTGCATTCGATCTCATCCTTTTCTGTCGGCTCAAGAGCGTCACCCCAGCAACCCTCCTTCCCGCCTGCGTTATCTAAGTTCACCCTCCACTGGATCACTCTCATCGGTGTGCAAACACGCCACACAGAATAAAACATACAAAAATATCCCCAAACTCTCCTGCTCCAAACACATTTCTTTGCTTCATCTTTACAGTCAAACTGCTTGAAAGCATCATCTAGACTCGCAATCTCCTACTTCTCTCCTTCAATTTTCTCTTCACACTCCGTCAGGATTTTACCCTCACCCCTCTATTCAAAACTGCTGTGGCGAAAGTGTCCAGTGGCCTCTCTGTTGTCACATCCAGTGATCAGTTTAAAGTTGTTCTCTTACTCAGCCCATCACTCCCCACTCCGTGAACGCCCCCCACCCCCCCACCCCACCCGTCCTCTCTGCTCCCACACTCTCCTGCTTTTCCTCCTGTCTCCCAGGCTGTCCCTCTCAGTCCCCTTTGCTGATTATGCGTTGGCTCCCTGACCTGTATACATGTGCTGTTCCTGGGTTCTGTCCTTGGCCATTGGTCATCTTCTTAGCCTCACTCACTCCCTTGGGTACCTCATCAGACTTTTCCCCATCACATGCCATTCATATGGTGATGGCTCCCAGATTTACATCTCAGTCTGGACCACTCCCTGAACTCCAGGCTTATACATCCAAATGCCTACTCAACATCTCCACCTGGGTGTCCAACAGGTATTCAACGTCCTTCAACAGCCCACCCAGCCCTACATGAACTGAGGCCCCACCTTGACCACCTCACTGACCTCACTCCTATGTCCTTATAAAGGTTGATTGCGACATTAAATGAGCATAATCATCCTGGAGAGTCTGTGGGAGGGGCTAGGGCTAATGGGAGGAGTTCTGGCTCTCCATGTCACCACGAGACCTTCATAGGAAGAACTCTGTGCATACCAGAAAGCTCTGTGGTTGTAACTGCCTTCTCTTGACTTCCATTTGCATGCACTGAGTTGCATTTTTTTCTGAATAAGTTCTTTCTGGTGATGAAACACCCAGTGATATCGTTTCTCAGTTGACAATCCCAACAGAAATCCTGTTCTCCACCTGCCTCACTTCCAAACGTACTGATCCCACCATCTGTCCCTTATCTCAGTGGAGGCAACTCCATCCTTCCAGCTGCTGAGGCCAGAAACCTGGAGCTCAGCTTGACCCCCTATTCCTCTCACCTCCCATATCACATCTACCAGAACATCCCCAGAACTTGGCCACTTCTTGTGACCTCCACAGCCACCTCCCTGCTCTTCTGTGTCAGTCAAATTCTGTCTTGAATTATTGCCGTAGCCTCCTGTCTTTCCTGACCCCTCCCTCTTCCCCTGAGTCAGCTCCTCACAGAGCAGCCCGTGCGATCTTAGTAAAGCTGTCAGATCATGTCCATCAGAACCTTTCCGTGACCTCATCTCAGTCAGGAAAGAAGCCAGGGTCCTTACAACCGCCCACCCAGCCCTACGTGAACTGAGACCCCACCCTGCCACCTCACTGACCTCGCTCCTACTGCTCTTCCCCTGCTCCCTCCTCATGCAGCTGCATCAGATTGCAGCTGGAGCTGGAACGGGGTGGGCTGGAGTGTCTGCACACTATCCAGGCATCTTGGTTTCCCCCTCTTGTTCCCCATGTGTCCTAAGCCCCAAAGTTCCCCATGTGTCCTATTCGGGTGAATGGGTTTGAACTTCCTCACCACGGTGGCCCCAGGACAGTAGAATATTTAAATGGCTGCTCAAGGCTCCAGCATGAGTATCCCCCAGACCAGACGGACACTTCATTATCTTCTATGACCTAGCACAGAAGTCACATAGTGAGTGCTACTGCTGCTGTTCTCTATCGATTGGCCAGTAACTAAGCTGACCCCAGATTTGAGGGGAAGTGACATAGACCTGGTCTTCTGATGGAGGAACGTCCAAGAATGTGCAGACCTGTTTTGAAACTGACACCTATCATGTATATTGTTCTTAAAATCTTGCAAGATTCTGCATGGCCTTCCAAGAAAGGCGACATGTCTGCATAAAGACAAGAGAATGTGAAATGATGGCACACGCCTGTTTGAAACTCACTTCGTCTAAAAAGTATGTCCTGATCTGGTGTCAACAAAGAAGGAAGAACCTCATTTGTCCCAGATTCTGCTAACTAAAATCTCTGGACATAGCCAATCAAAACTTCCAGGAAGATCCTAGAATATGGAAAGAAGGCAGGTTGCTTAAGAGCTCAGGGTTTTGGCAATCACATGGCAGTGAGTTCCCTGGGTCCCTTTATAATGTCCCAGATATCCAGACAGCGCGCCGAGGGTGGAAAACTCCAACCTAAAACAACCAAGGGGCCTGGACAAGAAACATGCTCTGAGGAAAGCCCGTCTTCCTCAGGCAAGTAGCCAGGAGAGCATCTAGCAGAACAGAAATTATTCCAGCCCAATGCCAGGGGGCAAACCACCCACACCTAAGGCAAGTAGGAAGATAGTCTTCCACTCTTCCCCACACACCTGCTAAGTAGGTGGTGGTGCTGTGATTTCCCCCCTGGTGGTGATGGCAGGTTCTGGGGTGAGTGGAACCTTCGCCTCCATCCACCATCAACATGATTGAATGAGCTAAAGTCAGCACGCCACTCACTGCCCAGTCTCAGCAGGGAGTAGTGGGGAGAGAAACACACACTGGGCAGCAATGAGATTAAATAAGCGCAAGGCAGGGCTAGACAGCCCTCTGGTCTCTTCCACCTACCCTGGTGCCCCCGGGGTTCGGTGAGAAGCTGAGCCTCCACCCCCACCTGGAATCGACAAGGTAGAATGAGGTGGTTCTGGGAGAGGATTCATTGCTGCCCCACCCTCCTTGCCCCATGTCAGAAGGACAGCGTGGCAACTTCCAGCTTCTTGCTTGTAGACTGGAAACTGGGAGTCTCTGCAAGTTTTGTTGTTGTTGTTTTGTTTTATTGATTTTAGGTTCTTTGGGGTTTTCTACAAAGGAAGTTACGTCATCCACAAATAGGGACTATTTTATTTCTTCCTTTCCAGTCTGTATGCCTTCATTTATTTTTCTTGAAGAATTGCACTGGCTAGAACATCCAATACTATGTTGAACAAGATGAGAACACACATCCTTACTGCATTCCCAGTCTTAAAGGGAAAGCATTTAGTCTTTCTCCATCAAATATAACGTTAGTCCTAACTGGTTTGGCTCAGTGGATAGAGCGTCAGCCTGCGGATTCAAGGGTCCTGGGTTCGATTCCGGCCAAGGGCATGTACCTTGGTTGCACGCACATACCCAGTAGGGAGTGTGCAGGAGGCAGCTGATCCATGTTTCTCTCTCATTGATGTTCCTAACTCTCTATCCCTCTCCCTTCCTCTCTGTAAGAAATCAGTAAAATATATTTAAAAAAATATATAACGTTAGCTGAAGGATTTGTTGCTGTTGCTTTGGTAGATGCTCTTATTACATTCAGGACGTCCCCTTTATTTCTAGTGGGCTGAGTGGCTTTAAGCTCAATTGGCTCAGGACTTTGTCAAATGTTTCTACTCCTTCCCTGCACCCCTCTCAGAATAGCTAAAATCAACATTAGTGATGGGCGCACATGCTTGTGAGGGTGTGGAGAAACAGATTACCTTACCATTGATGGTGGGGATGTAAAACGATAGGGTCGCTCTGGAAAAAAGTATGGCAATTGCTGCAAAAGCAAACAAATTAACACATAACCCTGATTTGTGGGCGTTTCTGTTTAAATACAGCTCACTTAATATAGGTTGTTGATTCGTGAACATTGAACACATGGCCAACAGCATGATAACCCAGGCCTCACGAAGCTTCTCTGGCACACATATGTTCTCCCTAAGGCACGTCACAGTCTCCTTGTGCCGAGGAACCTAGACAGCCCTTCAGCAAAATCAACAACAAAAAGCACAAAAATGTAAACACGTGGCACTAAATGGGGCAAAAGACACTCGCTTGTCGCGTGAGAGCGGAAACAAGGTGGCAGAGCTTCGTCTTGTGTGACTAGCTGGGTCACGTGGGGGCGACGCAGAGTTCTCACTCCTTTGCCCTTGAGTGACACCAAAAGCACTGTGAGAATTGGTATGTGGGTCCCAAGTAAATGTTAGTGGGAATGGAAGTGTTTAAGTGTGAAACACTTAAATTGTTGAAGATGGGCTCATTAGAGAGATTGGTGGGGGCGGGGGAGATAGAGGGGATGGGAAAACAACTTTGAGATCCAGGGTTATTTACAGCTGAAATTCTATACTTGGCCAAAGGATTTGCCAAGGGCTTCCTTGAAGTGCTGCGCTCTCCAGAGGCCAACAGAGAAGGGTTTGGATTTACGAACGGCTTCTTTCTCTGCCCTGATGGACCCCGAGAGCTTGTTTCATTTCTGTTTCAGATTCTGTCCAGTGGAACCACAATTTTTCTCAGTTTCCGCCAAGCACCGGCACTTTGCTGGGCACCGTGGGAAACACATGTGAACAGGATACGGTCTGTGTTCAGAGGCAGCCTGTGCGGTCCGCTCTCTCACTCTTTTAAAGGAGATCCTGTCGGAAGCTGGGCCAGGGCCATTTAGCAAGACTCTCCTTGGCCCCCAATCAACCCAGAAGCCAGATTGCAGAGCCTCTCTGGCCTCACAGACCCCTGGGGCGTCCAGAGGGGCTCCGCAGAGGAGCAGCTGGAAGAAGGAGCGGGAGAGCTGCTCTGTCCCCTTACCCCCATCGCTGCGCGTCTTGCACAAATGGGGCATCTTACGAACAGTGTTTTAGGTTATATGTTGACAAGATAGATGGTCTCTGGAAATATGCAAAGAAGAAGCCCATGGGAGCTTGTGGAAGACATTGGAGTTCTGCCCAGAGAAGGCCGGTGAGGAGTGAGCAGTGCCTCTTCAGAGTCTTGCTTCCCCTAACCAGGTGTGGGCCCTGTTTACCTTCCTCTTAGGTCACCCACTCCATTTCGAACCTGCTGGTTGTCTTAACTGGGCAAACAGAGAAGAGTGTTTCTGACCCAGGGAACAGCAGGTGCAAAAGCCCTGAGGTGGGAGGGAGCATAGCCAATGGGAGGTCCTCTGGAAAGGCCTGCATGCCCAGGTGGAAAGGCCTGAGGGAAGCAGTGGTGGTGGCAGCTGAGGCTGGAGAGAGGCGGGATCAGGCGAGGCCCGAGTTGTGTCTCGTCCTAGGAGCAGTGGGAAGTCCTGGAAGCCGCTCTCTCTGTCGCTCCCCATGGCTCAGAAGGAAATGAGAGCTGGGGGGAGCCAAGAAGGCGGAGAGCTCTCCCAGGAGTTCATCTTCTCATTGAGCCATCTGCATGCAGCGCGCCCATATGGCTATATTTTATTCCAATTTCCCGAAGTTTGGGGCCATCACTCAGGCCTGTCAACTAACTTCTTCCAGTCTTTTTCTTCCTGGAAGCTGCGTTGTTTGGAGATAGAAAGGCCCTGACTCTGGTACTTCTTACCCCTTTTCCACATCATCCCCTCTTCTCCGGTACCAGGTGAGGCAGGCCTGGACTCCAGCCAGCAGGGCCATGGAGCAGGTGTGGGGTGGGGGTAGGGGTAGGGAGGAGTTCAGGCAGGGCAAGGCCCAGAGGCCAGCCTGTTGCAGCTTATTGCTCTGTCCTGGAAGCTCCAGGGAGATGGGGCTCAGAGGAGATACAGGTGCGCAGATGAAGGACCAGCATCACAGGAGCTTTTGGGGACACAGCGGGGACCAAATGTGGGGCTGGAGCTCAGGGGTCAAGTGTGAGGAGAGCCCTGGGAGCCCTGGGCAGGAAGAGAGGTACTGAAGACCAGGACGGAGGCTGAGGCCCGAGTCAGCGCTGAAGAGAGGATGTTGCTACAGGGGTGTCACCCCCCAACTGCAGCAAATGCTCACCAGGCACCAGGCACTGGGCTTGCGGCTGCCTCCAGGGCTGGGTAACAGCTTCTCAGCTTCCACAGGGCAGGCAGAGCCCACAGGTGGGTAGGCAGCAGTCCCATGCTGGGAGAGGAGGGAGCAGAGAGAGACAGGACCCTCAATGTCCACATATCTGGTTTGTAGAACATCTGGGTTTCCCCTGCCTCACTGTGGAGGGCCTGAGAGGGGCTCAGGCTGGAGCTCAGTGCTGGCCATACTAACAATAGTGAGCAACTATTGAGTGATTTCTGTATACCTGGCATGCTACTAGACATTCACATATTTTATCTCATTTGACCCCATGAAAGAAGCCCTGTGCCCATCTCCCTTCCCCATCCCCTGGCAACCACTATTCTACCTTATGTTTCTCTGGATTTGCCTGTTCTACACATTTTATATAAATGAACTGTCTTAGTCAGCTCATGCTGCTGTAACAGATACCATAGCCTGGGGACAAGAACAATAGACTTTTATTTCCCACAGTTTTAGATGCTGGGAAGTCTGAGGTCAGCGTACCAGCATGGTCTGGATTTTCAGTCACTTTCTTGCTATGTCCTCATATGTAAGAGACAGAGAAAGAAAAATTATCTCCCTCACGTCTCTTCTCATATAAGGGCACTAATCCCATTCATGAGGGCTCCACCCTAATAACCTAATGACCCCACCTCAAGGTCCCACCTCCAAAGACCATTATATTGAGGATTCAGCTTCAACATATACATTTTGGGGAGTGGAGAATTAAATCTATAGCAGGAATCATACAATATGTGATCCTTTGTGATTTTCAAAGTTAATTCATGTTGTAGCATGTGTCAGTACTTCATTCCTTTCTATTGTTGAATGATATTCCATTGTATGGATACATTTATTTTGTTTATCTATTTTCCAATTGATGGACATTTGGGCTTTTCCCATATTTTTGCTATTAAGAAAAATGCTTCTATGAACATTTGTGTACATTTTCTGGTGTGGACACATATCTTGGGCATACACCTAGGAGCGGAATTGCTGGATCATATATTATTCTATGTTTAATTCTGCCAGAAACTGTCAAATTATTTTTTAAAACAGTTTGGCCATATTACATCCCCACTAGCAATGTGTGAAGATTCCAATTTATCTACATCCTTGCCAACACTTGTTATTTTCTATGTGATTAAAGCCATTCTACTGACTGGAAAGTGGCATCTCATTGTAGCTTTGATTCGCATTACCCTAATGACTAAGGAAGCTGAGGATCTGATTATTGGTTATTTATAAATCTTCTTTGGAGAAATATCTATTCAAAACCTTTGCTCTTACAAAAAATGGGTTATCTTTCAATTGTTGAGTTGTAAGAGCTCTTTATATATTCTGGATACCAATCCCTTATCAGATATGTCACTTGCAAATATTTTCTCTGATTTTGTAGGTTGTCTTTTCACTTTCTTAATGGTGTCTTTTGAAGCACAAAAAAATAAATTAATTTTGATGAAGGCAATGTATCTATTTTTTCTTTTGTTATTTGTGTTTTTGATGTCATTGAGAAGTCATTCCCTAACCCAAAGTCACAAAGATTTACTCCTATGTTTTCTTCTAAGAGTTTTATATTTTAATTCCTACATTTGGTCTATGATCCATTTTGAGTTAAATTTTGTGCATGGTGTTCAGTGGGGGCCCAACTTCTTTCATATGTTTATCCAGTTGTATCAGTATTCTTTGTTGAAATGACTATTCTTTCTCCATTTAATTATCCTGGTATCCTTGTTGGAACCAATTGATAATAAATATGTTACTTTTATTTGTAGGTATTATGTTGTTTTTGGTGCAATTGTAATTGGAATTGTTTTCTTAATTTCATTTTAAGGTTGTTCATTCTAATGTATAGAAATACAACTGACTTTTGTATATTGTATTAATCTTATATCCCACAATCTTGCTGAACTCATTTATGAGTTCTAATAGTCTTATTCTGTGTGTTCCTTCGGATTTTCTACATTCAAGATCATGTTATCTATGAAAGGAGACAATTTTACTTCTTTCTTTCCAAAATGGGTGCCTTTGATTTCTCTTCC
>NW_006300104.1:3360061-3362296 GCF_000327345.1 Myotis davidii | reverse complement strand
CTCCCCAACCAGCAAATCAATATTCAATTGTGCCACCTGGTACGGTGGCCCACCTCTGCACTCAGGGCTGACAGAGAAAAACAGCCTTGATGAAATCTAAATAGAGGTTTCCTAAGAAACCTGGATGGAGACATGTGCAGGCAGCTCCTGAGGAGTCCATAAATCCGGGGCTGATGAATTACTGAGCCTCCGTCGCCAGCATCCTGGCTCAGGACGGGAGTGGCATAATTACTTCTCTGGTGGTGGTTATCTGGAGTGTGCTGGTCCATTTTTCTCTTTTATTACCATTGCATTTCAGGAAAGTGTCTGCTGAAAGCCCCCTACTCCCCCCCCCACCCCCCCGCTTTCTAAATGTTGGATTTATTTGATGACTCCAGTCCGCCTGGTGATGGGGGCCAAAGCGAGCTCTGCAGTAAGGAGGACCTGGTCCCTGAGTCCGCCTGTCTGGAGGGTTCTCTCGTGGGTGTGATGGGTGGGTGTCTGGACAGCCACCTGTTCATAGCAATCGCTCCCCTCAGTGGTACCGTCCATTTATTTTCTATTCCGTTCCTCTGCTCTCTGGATGAATGTGCTCATTGTGAATGAGCTGGGAGGAGGGGGATTCTCTGTAGTGTTGTCTGGAAGGGGCCATCTCCAAAGGAGACCCCAAATTCCCTGAGGAGGTGAATATTTTCTGTCCCCCCAGTGGAGACTCCTGACTGCAGAAGAGAACCTGCTGGGTTTCTGAGTCCTTAACACTAATGATACCAACATAGCCAGTGTTCTTGTCCCTGGCAGGGTGTCATATGCTTCATGCAAGTGTCCTTTATAAGGTTAAGAAAGTTCCCTGACATTATACTTTTAAAGCTGGATTCACCAAGACCAGAGAGGTTAAAGCACTTGCCCAAAGTCACACAGCCAACCACAGAACAAGAACCTTGATTTCCAATCGCCGCAACATCACCAGCCACAGTAATTGAAGCAGCCGGGCAGCTACAGGCATTGAACACTCAGTATTGCTGGCCCTGCACTGTATGCACTGTATCGTCTCATTTAATCCTCATGACGCCACCGTTTGACAGATGAGAAGCCGAGGCACCGTGGTGGGACCCCCTTGCCCAAGGGCACAGAGACAGGAAGTGGGATTCCTGGAGTTCCAGCTCAGGCAGAGGACTCCATACACCATTGTCAAATGCCAATCAATGGTCTCCAGTTCCCCGGCAACCAGGGCCTACTGAGGGATGTGGTCTGATCCTTCCTGAGGCTCTGGCTTGTCAAAGCTAACTGTGAGTGCTGCAGGCCGTGTTCCTATGACTGTGAGCTCCCTATTGCAGGACCACACCCGTGTTCTGCCCGCTGTACCCCAGCCCTTGCAAAGGCCAGCACATAGTAGGTGCGCTATAAATGATTGCAGGACTGTGGAGGAACAAATGTGTGAGTGAAAGTTCCTGAGGATTGGTCCTCACAGCCAGAACCACAGTGCATCCACAGAGGGGAAGGCGTGGCCAATCAGCAGCACCTGTTTCATTCATTCAGTCATTCTTCATTCATTCTTCATTCTTCATTCATTCACCAGCTTATACTGTGTACCTGTCACCAGTCTAGCTCTGGGCAAGTCCCTGGGGGAAACCAATGGTAAGAAAAGAAGGATTCTGCATTCAATAAGATAGCAAGGAAGAGAACACTGAAGAAGCAGTAGCAGCCAAATGTATAAGGTGTCATGAGAGGGGCTGTCTGGGGAGCTCTGAGAGCATATGATAGGGGATGAAGTTAGATCATGAAAGGTCTCTCAAAGGACATGATGTATAAGCTGAGATCTGGAGATTGAGCCATAATTAACCAGGCTAAGAGGTTCTGGTAGATGCAAACTGAACCCAAGTCAACAGTACAATGCACCCACCACAAACGCTTAGGTTGGATTAATAAAAGTATAGTATCTAGAACTGGGAGGTGGAAGCCAATCTGTCTAATGGGGGCTGGTTGGAGGTTGCCTGTTTTATAAACAAGGGCACTGAGGTTCCAAGAGGTGAAGTAACTGACACAGAGTCACTCAACCAGCGAGTGACAGAAACAGTACCACCAAAACTTACCTCTAGGGCAGCGGTTCTCAACCTGTGGGTCGCGACCCCTTTGGCGGTCGAGCGACCCTTTCACTGGGGTCGCCTAAGACCATCCTGCATATCAGATATTTACATTACGATTCATAACAGTAGCAACATTACAGTTATGAAGTAGCAACGAAAATAATGTTATGGT
>NW_006300104.1:3343734-3359537 GCF_000327345.1 Myotis davidii | reverse complement strand
CCAGAACCACAGTGCATCCACAGAGGGGAAGGCGTGGCCAATCAGCAGCACCTGTTTCATTCATTCAGTCATTCTTCATTCATTCTTCATTCTTCATTCATTCACCAGCTTATACTGTGTACCTGTCACCAGTCTAGCTCTGGGCAAGTCCCTGGGGGAAACCAATGGTAAGAAAAGAAGGATTCTGCATTCAATAAGATAGCAAGGAAGAGAACACTGAAGAAGCAGTAGCAGCCAAATGTATAAGGTGTCATGAGAGGGGCTGTCTGGGGAGCTCTGAGAGCATATGATAGGGGATGAAGTTAGATCATGAAAGGTCTCTCAAAGGACATGATGTATAAGCTGAGATCTGGAGATTGAGCCATAATTAACCAGGCTAAGAGGTTCTGGTAGATGCAAACTGAACCCAAGTCAACAGTACAATGCACCCACCACAAACGCTTAGGTTGGATTAATAAAAGTATAGTATCTAGAACTGGGAGGTGGAAGCCAATCTGTCTAATGGGGGCTGGTTGGAGGTTGCCTGTTTTATAAACAAGGGCACTGAGGTTCCAAGAGGTGAAGTAACTGACACAGAGTCACTCAACCAGCGAGTGACAGAAACAGTACCACCAAAACTTACCTCTAGGGCAGCGGTTCTCAACCTGTGGGTCGCGACCCCTTTGGCGGTCGAGCGACCCTTTCACTGGGGTCGCCTAAGACCATCCTGCATATCAGATATTTACATTACGATTCGTAACAGTAGCAACATTACAGTTATGAAGTAGCAACGAAAATAAATTTTATGGTTGGGTCACAACATGAGGAACTGTATTTAAAGGGCCAGAAGGTTGAGAACCACTGCTCTAGGGAGTTAGACTCAGGGTCACTGGAGATGCCCAGTGGGCAGGGCTGTCTCAGAGGAGAGAGGGAATTCCCACAAGGAGAGGAGCCAAGCAGAGAGCAGGCCCTCTGTCGGCAGGATGGTTGTATGGGCATCTAGAGCTCTTGGTGGATTAGAGGTCTGGGGAGGGACTGGACAACCTCTGATGTTCTTCCCAAGACGGGGATTCTGGGATTCTACACCCAGAAAGAAAGGAAGTGGGACCGTGGCCGGCAATGTCACCGACCATGACCCACTTGAACTTCCTCTTCACAGCCATTGGCACTTGGTGCTGCAGCCGAGGACACCACTGGGAATGAGACTTGAGACAATGTCCTACGTGAATGTTTCAGAGCCCCTGGTCTTTCAGGGCCCTAAACTCCATCGTAAAATTAGACACTAACCTCTTCCAGATTGACTGCAAAAATACCCCAATGTCTCTCCCTTCCTTATATCCGGATTCTTACAGCTCCTCCCACCAAGAGGTGGAGTCTCTTCCTCATCCCTTGGCTGGCTCTGGCCAACAGAATGCAGCGGAAATAGTCACGTGCCAGAGCCCAGGAGCCCTGGTACATGTCTCCCTCTCTCCGAACCCGCCCTGCGCTCTGAGAACAAGCCCAGGCTGAGACTCCGCAGCACCCAATTGTCCCATTCTGCATCTTGGATTTGTGTGAGTTTTTTCCTCCCTATATCAGAAATTTTCTGTTACTATTTTTTCAAACAGGTTTTCTATTCCTTGCTCAGTTTCCTCTCCTTCTGGTACCCCTATTATTCAGATGTTGTTTTGTTTAGCATTGTCCCAGATTTCTTTTAGGCTCTCCTCCTGCTTTTTTTTGGCAGGGGGTGAGGGGGAGCTAGCTGGCCAGCCACTGACCAAAAAGACATGAAGAAAGTCATCTGGAAGAACTGCTCAGAGGAGCCCAGCCTACATTTTGAACCCCAGAATTGTAAACTAAAGAAAAGTTTTTGTTTGCACTGTAATAAGTGACTGATATGCAGGCTCTTTGCATAAGAAGCTTAACGCAGAGACTTCAACCACCGTGAAGAGCTGCCAGCTGCCTGCATTAGCATGGTATTAAGATACAGGAATTAGGTACCAGCATAACAATGGCTTAAGCAACTCGAAACAACATTTAATTCTCATGGAACAATCCCAGTGTCAGTGTTCTGAGCTAACGTGTTAGACACCTGGCCTCCCCCCATCTTGTTGCTCTGTGTTTCCTAAACTATTGCTCCATCCACTGAGAAAATATAGCTCATCTCTGTGGCCACCCCCCAGCTGAAAGGAAGGGAAGGTGGGATGATGTGGAAGGCATGGTCTTTTCCTTTAGGGCACAGTCCAGAGGTCACACACAACACACACACACACACACACACACACACACACGGGTTCTACCTACTCACATGCCATTGGCAGAGCTTAATCACATGACCACACCTTGCTGCAGAGCAAGCTGGGAATGTAATGTTCTGGGCAACCAAGTAAACACATGCTATTGGAGGCTGCATTTCCAAAAGAAGTAGAGAAGAATATGTTGGGAGCAACTGGTAGGCTCCGCTGCAATGCAGAACATATATTAGGGCAATGTTTCTGGGAATCAAATTGGGATGGGGCTGGCCGTGGGAGGTGGAAGGATGTAGGTCCATGCCATGGCATCTCTGTGTGCTCTCTCAACCTTGGCACCGATGTGTGGTCCTTTCCTTGCCCTAGCTTGGATCTCTCTGGGTGCCCTCTGGACCACTTCTTAACGCTTATGGATGCACCAACCTAGGGAGGTCACCTGAAACTATAGAGCATTTTAACTCATGAAGGTGCCATATGCTCCTGATGGAAGCTTATCCATGTCCAGTGACCACTGTGGAAACTGTGCATCCATACACTCAGCCAGTCGCCACCAGGTGCCTGCTCTGTGTTGGCACTATCCTGGGTACTGGGGGTGCAACGGTGAGTGAAAACAGGTATTGTTCTGGACTTCCCAAAGAATAGACCTGAGCAAGGCATTGTGCCCCCAAATTATGCAAATATATGTGGAACCACAGCTTTGTGTGCATGGCATTTACATAAGGTCAGAGCAGGGTTCTCCGAAGAGGCGATAGTTGAACTGGAAGATGAACAGGAGCGTTCCAGGTTAAAACGGGGAAGGGAGAGAATTCCAGGTATAGGGAACTGTGTGTGCAAAGGCCCTGGGGTGGGAGGGCACCATGATCAGCAGGCAAGTATGACTGGGTCAGATGATGTAAGAGAGAATGGTTGAGGTGAGGCTGGGGCGGAGGCTGGGATTAGTCTGGGAAGAGCCTCATAGTCCATGTTGGAAAGTTCCATCTCTCTAGTAAAAGCACCAGAAAATGTGAAGGGGTTTGAGCAGGAAGTTTAGTCCTACAATCTGGGAGGTCTCTTTCACCTCGCCTCTAAAAGCAGTCAGGGAGACGACTCCCTTTGAAGATGTGTCTGTGTCACATTGGGACTTTGGCTTCTTGGCGATCTATTTTCTGGGTGTTTGAATTTAGGGAGTCTGTGCGCAGATTCAGAGCAACCTGGGGGATATGAAAAAGGAACCAGGGTAGGGCATGCGCCAGGCCACGATGATCAGACCTGTGACAGCCATGCAGGAGGTTCGGCAGTGCAGCAGTTAAGATCTAAACTCTTGATTTGGAGTCAAGATCCAAATCAAGCTTCCGCCACCTACTAGCTGTGTGACCCTGGGCATGTGACTAAACCTCTCTGTGCCTCGGTTCGCTCATCTATAGACTGGAAATAATAATACCCATCCCACAGTGTTGTTGTGAGGGTACATGAGCTAACACAGGCAGAATGCTGAGAGCAGGGTCTGATGCATGGAAGCTGTCGGTGTGCTGACTCCTACGATCTGTTGTTATTTTTTTTGTCTGATCAGCAGTTTTCCTTTGAGATCAGGCCCTTCTCTCACTCCTTTCCACGTTGCCCTTGGACTGACCACTCAAATGAAAATGCACTTCCTTTTCGGTTCAGCCACGATGAGCTGGGCTCTCTGTCGCTTGTAACCGCACAGGCCAGGTCTACTCTGGAGCTGTGCTGGCTCTCTCCTCCTCCTGGACCTGAACCCCCCTACCTCAGTGGCCTCTCCAACATACCAGGCATGTTCCTGCCTCTGTGCCCTTGTTCTTGCTGTTCCCTCTGCCTGGTGTTGTGTCTCCTCGGCTCTTGTTTTTCCCAGATGCTGTGGGTCCTTCAGCGCACCCCCACCCACGGACCTTGAAGGCAGAGCTCAGAGGAAGGAGATGCCCTTCGGAGTCAGAGGGGTGTGGTGTCCTCCCGGCGCCCCTCTCATTTGCTGTGTGACCTTAGACTTGTTATTTAACTGCCCCACACTTCGGTTCATTTACCTCACATAGGGAAACAGTAACACCAGCTCCACAGGGTTCTCAAGTGCATTGAATGCAATAATTCATGAGCAGGGCCTGGTGCACAGCGGGTGCCTAGTAGTGGCTGGTTGACACCATCGGGGCTGGGTTGGCATAAGCCAGCTCTGCCCCAGCACTTCACCTTCAGAAGAGCAAACGGGAACCGGGGGAAATCTCACCCAGCAGCCTCGTTTCGGGAAAGCAAAATAGAAAGTATTCTAATTCCGAAGAGTAAATGTCAGAGGTTTGGGAGGGCTTCTGAGATTCTGAAAATAAATACTCAGTATGGACGGAAAGGAGGGAGGGGAAGGAGGGGAGCAGGGCGAGGGCCAGGGTGAGAGGCAGAGATGGGGTGCCAAGCCTGAGGGGGGGCAGAGTGTGAGCATGGGTGTGGGCTGTTCTGCAGGTGCCTCCTTGAGACCTTGGGTAGGGGGGCTGCTGGTGCTCTTGTCCCAGCATCTAGAAGGGTTCAGGAAATCTGGAGAAGGCTGTGTGTAGATTTTAAATAAGAGCCCAGAGACGAAATATAATTTTGAAAGGCATTTGGGGGTCAGAAGAGCTTAGCTAAAGGAGCTAAGATCCAAGATCTAATTTCTCAGGTCTCCTCGTCCCAGGTCCCCATGCTTTTTATTAACACAATTTGTCCAGAAGCAAGGCAGAGATATACACTTCAAAGGGTTAGGGTTTCAGTACAGAGTCCATTGTCAGAATGGGGGAATTAGCCTACGGCTGTTCAGGTGTTTGGCCAGTAGGAGGCAGTAACATGTAGATTAAGATGCCTTTTAGCTGTCTGGCAGCCAAGCAATAATCCCTTTTCAGGTTTGGGGAAATGCCCTCAGTCATTCCCAGATGCAGCCCTGCTATCATGCTGGAATTGGTCTCCGGCAGGGGACAGGCATTCTCTGAGCATTCTCTGGGAAGGGGGGTGGAGAACCTGCCCCTGATGAGGGGACTGTGGTGTCACATGGACTGTTATGCCTGAGCTAGGGGGACATGGAAATACAAGTAGGGTGTGCACCCTCAGGGGCTCCCAGGCTGATGCAAGAGGCAGGTGTCCAAGTGGCCAAGCATAGTGCAGGCTGATCTGCACCACAGGGGAGATGAGGGTGGGTCTTTGTTTCAGACACACTGAAGTGATGTGGCTCCAGGTTGGAGGCCTGTCAGCTTGAAACCAGGCTCTGCCACCCACTGTCTGTGGGACTGAGTGAGTTACTCACCTCCCTGAGCCTTGGTTTTCCCTTCTCTCCAATGGGGATCATGTTGGGACATTGGGAGGAATGATTGGTTGATGTAATTGAGTGCCTGGTGCACAGTAGGTACCTACTATACAGTAGCTATTATTCACGCATCCAGTGAGAAGGTTTAGTGAGCACCTGCCATGTGCCAGGCCCTTCTCGGGGAACTGAAAATTCATTGGTGGAGAAAAGCAGATGCAGCCCTCGACCTCAGGGATCAGAGTGTTGCTCAGAGGCCTGAATGCAAATCACAAACGGATCTTCTCTAAGGGGAAGAGGAAGGTCCTGGGGTGCCAGGAGGAAGGAGAGAAGAGACGAATGCAGAGACATTAGGGGTTAATGAACAGAATCGGATGCCAAGTTGGGTGATGGGGAGAGGAGCTGTCAAGGACGAAGTCCAGGCTCCTGGCTGGGTAAGTGGGCGGAGGAGTCATTTGTGGGGAGGGTTGGGGAGGAGTTGGGTACATGAGGCTGGGCTTGTTCCTGTTGGGTTTGTGATGCCTTTGAGGCTCCTCATGTGATACAGTTGGGAGCCCAGTCTTGCTCCGCTGACCACAAGTTGAGATGTCCTGAGGGATCCAGAGGCGAAAGGCCAGTGCTGCCCTTGGGCTCAGACACGGGGTCCTCTGGACAATCACAGGTGGAAGTTGTCATTGGATAGAGAGGACTCTGATGGGGTGTGAGGAGGAGGTTGAGTCCCTGTGCAGGGCCCCCTCGGGGCTGGGTCATAGGGGACAGAGACTCTCCAGACAGAGAAGGGGAGGACAGGGCGGGCGAGGGGCTGACCTGCCGAGGCCCAGGTGCAGGGGAGAGGGCACCCTGTGGTCAGGAAATGGGAGGAGCATTAGGGACACCGTGGCCCTGGCCCCTGGGAGGAGGAAGCAGCAGGGGAGGCTGGGCCACGGGAGTCAGAGCAGCGGGGCCTGGATGCCAGGTGTAGGTTCGCATTTCAACGGCGGGCCCCTGGGACTCCGTGCCCTTTCTTGTTTCAGCAGCAGCGCATGCTCAGGGCCCTGTACTTTGGAAAGATGCCTGTGTGCAGAGTCTGTGGCAGCGAGCGATCAGGTGCAGCTGAGAGCAGGGTGGCCACAGTGGAGAAGGCAAGAGGTGATGGACATGAGCACTCTTGGGTGGACTGAGATGACTTAGGGCCCAGGAAGGGTGGTGGCCATCATTTCAGTTGACAAGGTTGGCGAATGTAACAGTGAAGAGGAGGGGCAACATAGGACACATGGGGAACAGTCTTTGGATAGGAGAAGAAAGATGAGAACACAAGCTTCTGTCCACGTGTGATTCAGTTACCACCATCAAGTGCACTGAGGAGTGTGTGTGTGTGTGTGTGTGTGTGTGTGTGTGTGTGTGTGTGTGTTGGGGAGTATGGGCCGTATGTGTAGATGTCCGTAGATAATGGGGCTGAGGCTGCCTTGCCCTCTGCTGTTTCCTCCATGAAGTTTGATGTCTGAGGTTGTCGTAGGTGCTGAGTGCTGTCCGTGGTGCTGATTCCTGGCATTTCTGGGAGGCGGCTCAGTGCCCTGGCAGCCTTATATCCCAGCCTCGCCTAATCAAGCTGCCTGACTCCCCAGGGGCTGGTGGTTGGCTGCCTACCTGCTCTCCACGCAGCTTGTTGAACAGTAGAAACGAATCCTGCCTCTGCCCAGGCCAGGGGAAAGCAGGTGCAGGACAACCCCGGGGAGGGCGCAGGGGGATTCTGTCTGGGAGGTATTGGGAGAGTGAAGTCAGCACTAAGCAGCCTCATGTTCATCTATATCTGGGATGTCACATGACCTTAGCTCCCAGTCATTCATGCCTTCTCTTACCAATGTTCATTGAGCACATACTATGCACTGATGCCTCTGCTCCCACTGCCTCTTGATATTTGTCACCTTCAGGGCAGTTGTGGCAAGAAGGACACTGGCTGGGAGACTGGGTTCTGACCTGGCTCTGGTGCGTTTCTCTGTGCTCGGGCAGGGCACCTGACCTCTCTGTGCCGTTTTCTGGTGTATGAAATGGGACTGGAGCCTGTGCTCTAACATGTGTATTATGCCCTGTTTCACTCCTGCCTCACCACCCCGTCACCATGAACCCAATCTCACTACTAGCTGCAACCAACCTTCACCCAGTTACTCAGGGTCCCTTCTGTCTGACAGCCTGTGACTCTCAGCCCTCCACTGCCCCCTGCAGGAGAAATCCAGGGCTGCTTCTGCCTTTCCACAGGCTCAGGGGGCGCTTGGCTACACAGCAAGTGAAGCTGCTCTGAGCAGCCACAGAGCAAATCACAGGCCAGCGGGGCCGGCAGACTAATGTCTGAGCACCCCGAAGGCACCGTTTTAAGGACCTGAGCTGGGCATTAACACACTTGGCTTGGCCAAGGTTACCCCACAAATTCTTGGCAGACTTGAGCCTAGAACCCAAGTGTCCTCATGTCCAGCCACGTTCCCACCCCCCCTCCACAGGCATCTTTAGATGTAGACCCTGGCCCTGGCCCCATAGACACTCCTGGTTTTGTGAGAGAGGGGGGACTTGACCTGATAGGCCCTGAGGCCAGCTGAGGTTTGGGACCTTGGTCAAGCCACTTAAACTCTCTGGGCCTCAGTATCTTCCTTATGAAGAAAAAGCTGGTGCCCTAGCCAGTGGCTCAGTGGATAGAGCGTCAGCCTGCGGACTGAAGGGTCTCGGGTTTGATTTCGGTCAAGGGCATATGCCTGAGTTGCAGGCTTGGTTCCCAGTGGGCGGAGTGCAGGAGGCAGCCGACCAATGATTCTCTCTCATTATTGATGATTTTATCTCTCTCTCCCTCTCTCTTCCTCTCTGAAATCAACAGAAATATATAAAAAGAAAGAAAAGAAAAAAGTTGGCATTATGCTCCCTTTCACACTAAGATCCTGTGGCTTATTAATAAGAATAACCCAAAAAGATATTGATTATTTACTATGTGTTAGGCATCACACTAAACACAAGCTTTATGTCATTTCATATTTATGCAGAACATAAATAATCCTATTTCTGTTACTGCTCCAAATTGCTCTCAGATCAGGAAACCAAGGCTCCCAGGGGTGAAATAATGTGCCCAAGGTCACACAGATAATTAACGGCAAAGCAGGCTCTCCTATGCTCTGCTGGACCCCCCACCCTCACCCCGAACTTTGGCACATCCAGGACCCGGATTGTACTTGGGCAGGGCACTTGAGGTGACGGTAATAGCGCTGGCTTCTGGCATTTCTGGGAGGTGGCAGAGTGGGATGGCAGCCTTATAAAAACCTCCACTTCCCCAGAGAGGGAACCACTTTATTACAAAGTCCCTCTCCACAAAGACAGAACATGGAGGCCATTGAAACTCACTCGGTTTTGACATCGCTTTGGACATCGATGGGCTGTGATTGTGAATCCAGCGTCTGTCACCAGCTGCCTAATTTTAGCTGGGTCTTTGCAGGCTGCTCACCCGGCACATCCACCCCGTGGCCTGGCACAGCGGTGCTGAGAGCATCATTGATCTTTAGACTCAAGTGTCCTCATGCAATACAAATCCGCTGTTCCTCAGAGCGCCGTCTGCCACGTGGCACAGGAGAAATGCTACCAGAACGATAACCAGAATTTCATTGGAAAGTCTGCCCTCCACCTCCTCTCCACTTTGATCTTGGCCTCAAGTCTCAGACCTAGAAAATCTATGTCTTTTACTGTCTCGACTTTGTCACAGAACAATGGGAGGGGGAGTAGCCATCAATAAGGTGTTAAAGATATTCCCCGCTACGGGCAAACTTCCTATTACAGAGGGCCTTGTGAGTGAGTTAGCACCTGTTTATTTGCAGGAAGGGAGCTGTGGGAGGGTGATTCATTGCTCCTGCCCTGGGTCTCTCCGTCCAGTGTAACTGGCTACGGCCATGACAGGAAGAACCCAGGGCCTCAGAATAAAACACTGTCCTTGAATAGCAACAGCCTCTACTGGGCAGAGTGAGCAGAAAGTGTGTTGTCATACAGCCTGTCCCCAGAAGGGGCCTGTCCAGGAAAGTGGCGGGGAGAAAAGCACCGGCCACCTCAGGGACAGGGGCTGCTTTGAGACTGGATGTCAGATCTGAGTGGGGAAAGCTCGGAGGGTCCAGTCTCTCATGCTATAGATGGGACCCTGACCCCCCCAGGGGAAAGGCAACTTGTTCTAAGGCCACACAACAGGTTGGTGGCAGGAAATAGACACTGATGCCCCTTACTTCATTCCTCAAGGGCAGGCCCAGAGCTTTCACAGTGCAATGCCAGTGTTCATCACGGGTTAATGAATGAGGAGTGAATGAATGAGGCAGTCAGCGCAATATAAACACAGGTGATGATGTAATGTGTCCGGCACAAGCTCTAGAACCACGTGGTCTGGGTTTAAATAGAACGGGAAATCCACCACTTATTGTGTGACCATGGGCAGGTAATCAGATCCCTCTGAGACTCAGTTTCCTCAGCTGTAAAGTGGGGTTATGCTAGTACCCACCTCATGAGGTTGTTGGGAAGATTAGCCAAGAAACAGCAAGTTCAGCATTTAGCACAGCGCTCTGAAAACATAGAAAGGAACTAAAATAATAGTTATTCATACTGGAATCATTTTTCACCAAAAAACCATTTGTTTTATTCTAAAATGTCATCTATCAGAAGATAGACCATCAATTAATTTAGTAACAGCGTCTGAAGGGGAAAGAAAGAAGAAAGAGAGATAAAATTAAATGTCTAGATCAGTTGAAAGGAGCATTTTGTTGTGGAAAGTTTAAAATGTATGTTACAGAATCGAAGGGATGCACTATTCATATCAAAAGGCTGTTTCAGGACTCAGCTCCCATGGAAGGATGGGCTCGGTGCCTCCAACTGGCCCAGCCACCCCGGGAAGTCCCGCCCCTCTCTGGCCTCAGTTTCTTGCCTGGACAATGAGCAAGTGGGTTTAGAGGATCCCTTCTAGCCCTGGATCTGGCAGAAGAGTGAATTCCTTGGCCTGACCAGCAGCAAAGATGAGGGCTCATGGGGTGGGGCCTTCTTGCCCCATTCAGGGGGAGTGGACACTGTCAGAATCAACCCTTCCCAGGAACTGGCCTCTTCTCTCAGGCTCCTAAGCAAAGAGCTTGCAAGCAGAGACCACATTCTAGGCCTGGGCCTTTGGGCCTCCTGAGGGCAGCAAGCCCCCACCTGTGTGTTTTCTGGAGGCCCCTGCCCACCTCTTGGTACAAACCCATCCCCTGCTTTACCCACCTCCGCCTGCATCCTGGACTTGCTCACGGGGTTTCTGGAAGGCAGACCCTGTGAGCCAGCGGACCCCGCCTGACTTAATGCCCCCACATCAGGAGCTCCCAGGGCAGCCTGTTTGGGTGTGGGAAGGGAGGGCGGGAGAGCGGGAGCCAGGATGGAGAGGGAGACGAGATGATGTACTCCAAGTGGGTCTGTTTACTGCCATTTGCTTCGAGTTACTTTAAATAGGAGAAAATTACACCCTAATCCCCTTTTTCTCCATGCAGTACTGCTAGGAAAAGAGCACCTTGACATTTTAGGAGGAAAAAAATGGAAAACGATGAGACACGTAAGATCCGGTATAAACCGAAGATGGAGAAATTTCAATGAGCTCGCGGGCCAAACCTCCTCAATGTCTTGAAAACTAAAACCATGGCGGGGTTTGGGGGAGGGGATGGCAGGGGGAGAGCCCGGGGCTGAGGTTCTGCTAAGGCAGGGGATCTGAGACATGCAGTCGGGGTGGGGGGGAGCTGATGTAAGAACTCTGGGACCCGGGCTCCCCAGAATCCGCACTTGTGAACCCCTCTCTACTTCCTAGCCCTCAGCAAATTGGTTCCCGGCCCATCTTGATGGCGAATCGCTCCCTATGGTGAGGTCACATCAGCAAATCCTTGGCTTGGCCCTCAGCTCCTGACCTGGTCCCACGCCTGGCCCTCTCCCTGGTCATCTGCGATGCTCTACCTGGCTGAATCGGGGCATTGGGTCCCTGCAGCCTGTCTGCACTTCCACCTGTCCTCAGCCCAGCAGAAGGTCACCGCCCGGCCTTCAAGGACACTCACATGTAGGAGTCAGTCTCCACATCTCATTGAGGGTCAGCGTAATCGCTTGAGGGCTTGGAAGTCATCCTGGCTCCCGTCTCCCTCACCTCCCACCTGAACCCACCAACAATCCTGTTGGCTACATTTCAGCATGTGTCCAGCATCTGCCCCCTCCTTCCTGCCTGCATTGTGACCACCATGGTCCACACCATCTCTTGCCTAGATAACTCTCAGGGCCTCCGAACTGGTCTCCCTCCCTCCTTCTTCACTCCCATGCTTGATGCAGGGGGCAGGGTGGCCCTGCTAAATGGGAGGCACCTCATGTCATCCTTCTGCCTTTGAACGCTGAGACCTCTCATCATTCCTCTCCACCAGATCGCTGGGAGGGCTCCTCGGTTACTCAGGCCCATGAGGACCTGTCCACTGGGGACATCAGTGGGTCTCTGCACTCCTCTCCCTCCCATGACCTCCTTCTTCCCTCCCTCTCCTTCATCCTTGCAGCCCCCTCTCTCTTCCCCTGAGGCTTCAGGATCACCCCTGCTGTGGCCTTGGCACCTGTTCCCACTTGTCCCTGCATGGCTCACCCCACCCCCCTTTCAGTCTTTCCCTCACGTCACCTTCTCATCAGGCAGCCCCTGGCTACGTTATTCAACGCGTCATCTCGCCCTGAGTCTTCTCAACCCCTTGACTAGGCTTCCCTTTTTCTTTTTCTCTGGGACTTCAACAAGCTGACTTACTTATTATGATCGCTTATAATCTCCTGCCCTCTTAGAACACAAGCTCCATAAAGACAAGGACATTATTTTGTCTACTGCCATATTAGTAGGGCCTAGAACCAAGCCTGTCACACAGTAGGCCCACAATAAAAAATTGTGGAATGACCGAAAGAACAAACGAATGCATGGGTGTAAGACACCCAGGTCCCGCTCCAGGTCAGAGCCTGTGCGCAGAGCCCCGGTCCACCGACTTCACAGTGTCTCAGGCCTCAGCACAGCGAGGAGGCTGCTGCCGGAGCAGGTCCTTGCCTGAGGGAAGTGGACAACATTCTCTCCCAGTTTTTCATCCTTTGCTGCTGTTTGCAGTGAGTTTCCAGCCTCCGTCATGAACTAGACCAAAGTTAATGGTCCAAATAGCTCGGACAATTGGCCCAGCCCCAAGCCTCTCTTGTTATAGGGCCGTCTCCTCCTCCACCCCACCTGGCTGCCGAGGACCCTGCCGATGGGCCGGGGTCCCAGGTGCCCAGGAGGAAAAGGCAGCAGAATCAAAGCTGGCGGAGACCTCTTTTGGAAGCTGTCACTTCTGACTTTAGTCCCAGCTCCAAGATGTCAGCACCTCCACTCGGTCAACTTTGCAAACTTCTTGCTCCTCTTGCAGACAACGGACATGTCTTTATTCCCTGATATAGCAAGACATGCGGTTCCTCTGCCACCAGTGGGCCCATCTCCAAGTCACTTAGGCCCCCACCTGCTAGTCCGCAGCTGGTGTGAGCTATGACCGACAGCTGTGGGTTTGCTCACGTCTCCTGATGTCTCTGGGGGCAGCCCCATCTCCCTCCCTCCTGGTGGAATGAGCGTATCTTCTCTGCAGCCACCTGGGCTGGCTCTCACTTTGAATCTTCATTCAAATCTATTCGGGAAGCCAACCTACTACCAATGCTGGGCATGTAATGACCCCCCACTCCCTCGAATCTGGATGACATCACAGGGCCTGTGCCTCCTCCACTGCTTCTCACTCTGCTCTGTAGGGTGAGCTCTGGTTCCAGTTATGTGTAACGGGTCCACGCAGCAGAGGAGTGGGAGAGCCAACCAGGTCTTGGACCCCCAAAATACAAGGAAGAAAGACAAGAATCAAGCAAGTTGAGTCTGGGCTGTGGTGTGGCTGACACTCCAGTGCCCTTGGTTCTTCCCTGAGGCCTCTCTTCCCCTCTTCTAGGTCAGCACACACCAAATTTCCTGGAATCTGTCTGCCTTTCCTGTCTGCATGGCCATCATCCTGGTCCACGCACCACCATCTTTCTCCTGGACAGCCCCGTGGAGGCCCAGCTGCCTCCTCAGGCCCCTGTTGTCCATTCTCTGCCCAGCAGCCAGGGTGGACAGACCCTTCCCTTTCCTCTGAATGCCCTCCAGTTCCAGGTGGGCTCACCTGTGGCTTTAGCTTCAGAGCCTGCCATGCCCTGGGCCCCTTCCGAGGCCCTGGGGGGTGAGAAGGGCAGCAATGTGGTTAATGAACAACATCAGTTCACAGATTAATTGGGGTCCATGGTTGCTCAAGATGCTTTAAAAGGCCCAGAAATCTCCCATCTTCTATATGAAGAATAACCTGAAATAGGTTTTCCCAGGTTTGACAACAAATCCTAAGAATTTATAGGACAGTTCATCAGTAATGAATTGTGGTGACGAAAATAAAATGTTACCAAACCATCAATAATAAAAAAACAAATTCCATCAAGCTCTCTTGGAGGAAAGGCTAAATTAGCTTTCCGTCCGCTCTACAGAAAATGATCCCATAAATTATTGCCAAGAAAAGTGTGATCTGAGAGGATGCAACCCTGGGAGGTGTGTCAGGATGCTAATTCAAAAACGTACTGTTATTCTTTTCAATTCTGTAATGCTTTTGGTAATTTTCAGCTTTTTAAGTCTGTCACTTATTGTGATTTCTTTTCTTATTTGAAATAAATATTAAATTATGTAGCTAAGTTTGATTCCTAATTCTGGGCTCTTCTAAAAAGAATGCCCCTAATTGTATGTTTCAGATCCTACGAAATGTGGATCCACGGCCTTTCAGGGCTTCCTACTGCACTTAGAATAAAAAAATCTCCACCCATGCCCCGATTCCTCTCTGCTCACTGTGATCCCCACCACCCATCCTTTCCCCCCAGCTCACCATACTCTAGACTCATGGGTCCTCTCTCCCCACTTCTCTAACTGCTGTACCTCCTGCCTGAAACCTTTTCTCCTAATTTTTCCTTCTTGTTTTCAGAGCTTACTTAAGGCCACCTCCTCTGAGAAGCCCTCAGGGATAGCCCTACTTAAAGTGGAACCCCTGCCCATTCCACCCCACCTCTCCACTGCTTCCCCTCTCTGCTCTGTTTACTTCATAATGCACGTTTCTATCTACCTGAAAGTATAATCTCCCTCTGTAGTTCCTGTCCCCTCCCCCCACCCTGGGCGCAGGGCCCTGGGAGCCCAGGAGGGTGAGGTCATGTTGTCCTGTTGATTGTGGCCTCCAGCACACAGACCAGTGCCCAGATCACAGTAAATGCACCCTGGATATTTGATGAATTACAGACTCTTGTTTGACGTTTGAACTGGCACCTTCTTTCTGGAAGGTGTGTTGGCATTCGGCCCCAAGAGCCTTAAAATGTGCAAACCCTTTGACCCATGATCCCCCCTTCTAGGAATCAATTCCAAGGCAATTATCAGAAAGGCACACAGAAAGAGAGGCTAGCTGCTGGTCAAAACCGTGGCAATCAATACTATCTGAGTTACTGATAGTAGTGATTCCCACCGATTGAATGGCTACTGTGTGACCCTGGGCAAAGTCCTGTTGTCTCTGATCCCTGGTTTCCTCATCTGTAAACAGGAATAACAATCATGCTTCCTGGAGAGGGGAGCTTGAGGCTGACATGAGTTCCTGCCTGGAAGGCGCTCAGCAAAGAGCCAGAAGTATGAAAAAGTTCAATATATGTTGACTATCGCTGTATTCCATGATGCTCATTATAAAGCTGCTTAGAATTGAATTAAATCTGAGAGGGTCTAAACATCTAACTGAAGGGATTGTCTAGGTCTGTGCCGCCATCCACCTGAAGTGTAATGTAACGCAAGCCACAAAGATGAGCCACAGATAGGGTGGGCAAAAGAAAGTTTACAGTTGTGGGTACATGAAACATAGTTTATTCTTGTATTATTGCTTATTACTTAATGAATTATTTTCCATATGAATTGTCAATCTGCTTTTGCCCTCACCCTGCATATAATTTTATTTATTTTTATTTTTAAAAAATAATTTATTGCAATGAATACCCTCCTGCACATAATCGAAGCAATATCTTCACCGATACAGCTCTTTTTTTTTTCTTTATTGATTAAGGTATTACATATGTGTCCTTCGCTCCCATTGCCCCCCCCCCCCCACCCCCCCGCTCATGCCCTCAGCCCCCTGGTGTCTGTGTCCATTGGTTAGGCTTACATGCATGCATACAGGTCCTTTGGTTGATCTCTCCCCCTTACTCCACCCTCCCCTACCTTCCCTCTAAAGTTTGAGCATCTGATCAATGCTTCTCTGTCTCTGGATTTTTTTTTTTGTTCATTCGAT
>NW_006300104.1:3331026-3343459 GCF_000327345.1 Myotis davidii | reverse complement strand
GTGCTCATTCCTCAGATGATTAGTGACTTTGAACATGTTTTCATATGTCTCTTGGCCTTCCCTATGTCCTCTTTCAAAATGTGTCTACTTAGGTCCGTTGTTCATCTTTTGATTGGATTGTTTATCTTCCTTTTGTTAAGTTGTATGAGTTCCCTGTAAATGTTGGAGATTAAAGCCTTATCGGAGATAGCATTGGTAAATATGTTCTCCCATGCAGTGGGCTTTCTTGTTTTGTTGATGGTTTCTTTTGCTGTGCAGAAGCTTTTTATTTTGATGTAGTCCCATTTGTTTATTTTCTCTTTAGTTTCCATTGCCCTAGGAGCTGTATCGGTGAAGATATTGCTTCGGCAAATATCTGAGATTTTGCTGCCTGTGAATTCCTCTAAGATTTTTATGGTTTCCCATCTTACGTTTAAGTCCTTTATCCATTTTGAGTTTATTTTTGTGTATGGTGTAAGTTGGTGGTCTAGTTTCATTTTTTTGTATGTATTTGTCCAATTTTCCCAACACCATTTATTGAAGAGACTGTCTTGACTCCATTGTATGCTCTTGCCTCCTTTGTCAAATATTAATTGAGCATAGTAATTTTAAATTTTCTAGTAGGCACATACAAAAACATAAAAAGAAATATGTGAATTTAATTTTAATAACATATCTTGTTTAACCCAATATATCCAAACTATTATTTCAACATGTAATCAATATAAAAATTATTAGTGAGAGAGTTGACATCTTTTTGGTGCCAAGGCTTTAAAATCTGGTATGGATTCCACACTCATGCATTTGAATTCTGACCAGCCACATTTCAAATGCTCAGTAACCACCTGTGCCTGGCAGCTACCACCTTGCAGAGTGCAGGTCCAGATCACTCATCGTATAACTTTAAAATATTGTGCAGCCCTGGGAAAGCTTGCTTTAAAACTGCTATTTAATCATGCAAGACAAAGCTCACTAAATGAGATTAAGTGAAAGAGATAGCATACAAAACCGAACGGAGTAGGATCCCACTTTGTTATATATAAATATATGCTTATGTTTATTTGATTGTATAAATTGATGTGCACACGGTAAGGAAATGCAGCAAAATCCTAACAGGACCGCCTGAAGAAGTGGAGTTACAGTCCTGTTACTCTCCTCCCTCATACTTTTTCACTGTAAGTGTCTGTTGCTTTTAGAGTCAGTGGAGGAAGTGTTATTGTGACAGAGTTCAGGGTATGTGTAGCCATTCCATGCCATGACCTGACCACAGCGGTCATTTGTGAATGTGTGGTGCTGAATTACTGGCCCCAGCCCTGGCTGGTGTGGCTCAGTGGTTGGAGCATCAGCCTGAAGGGTCACAGGTTCGATTCCTGGTCAGGGGCACATTCGTTGGTTGCAAGTTCGTTCCCCACCCAGGTCAGGGCATGTACAGGAGGCAACACATGAATGTGTTGCTCTTGCAGAAGTGTCTCTCTCTCTTCCCACTCTCTCCCTCTCCCTCCTTTCCATCTCTCTAAGATCAATGGGAAAAAATATCCTCCATTGAAGATTAATAAAACAAACAAACAAAGAAGAACTGGCCCCAGATCTCACCTTCCCCTTACCATGTGGCTGTAGCTCCTTCCACAGACGGGCAGAGTGAGCCTTGGCCTCCTGATTTCTTTTGGTCAATGGAATGTGGGAGGAAGTGACAAATTCAGTTCTGAGTCTAGGCCTTAAGGGGCATCGCACATTCCTGTGTGCCCTCTTGTGCCATTGCAATGAAAGATGATGCCTTGTCCAGCCCACTGGTCCCAGGAGGGTGAGAGACACATGGAGCAGACCTGCATTCAGTCTGTAGTTAGACCATCAGCTCTCACACTGCAGGCATGTGTGAAATACATGCTTGTTGCTATATGTCACAGAGACTTTTTGTGACTGTTTGTTACAAAGCTCTAGCTGACTAATACAGTGCTGCATAACTGTTTCGCATGGGCTCAAATCTATTGGGAAGGCAAAACTTGATTAGAACTATAAGTTAAAAAACTGAAATCAATAATGCTTTTAAAAATTCAAAAATGCAGTTTCTCATGATCTCCAAGGCACAAGAATCCAGCCATAACCCTGGTGTCTGGCTCCATTTTAGACATTCTTGCTTATTAAGACCTAAAGTCACAAAGGGCAGAATTTCCTTATTCTTAGATATTATCAATTCCTAGGGATGCCAGAGAGAAAACCTCTACATTTCTCAATTGGAGCATACATTTTCCCCCTCTTAGAAAAATTAGAAAAAAGCATTGTAGAAAATACAAACAGAAAAGAAAAATAAAACCAATCTTACTCCAATCTCCAAGTTTTAACCTCTATCAAACATGTATATACATGTATGCATGTTGTTGCATGTTTATATTTTTCCTACAAAAAGGAAAGCATTCTGTACATTCTGTTCTATGATTTTCTGTTTACACTTACTGTCATAAGAGTCTTCCCTTGCCATTTAATATCTTCTGCAGGATCATTTTTCAAGTGTGGAATCCTTGCCTACATTTCCATTGAGTGGATGAACCAGTAACAACTTTACCTAAGTCCTGTGGTAATGTGTATACATTCTATCCCAGGTTTAGCTATCATAAGCAACAGCCTATATATTAGCTCTCCAGGTAGATCTGATTGTTTCTAAGGGTTAATTCTTAGTGGTGAATTTCTGAGTTGGGGTTATACATATTTATGAGGCATCCTTCTCCAAGTGTCATTGTCCGCATCTGTCTGACAGGAGGCAATTGAAATTGGTGAACTGTGATCATCTTCCATCTCACAGGCTTCCTGTGGGGTCTAAACACCTCTGGGAAGATGCCCCCTGGAACCAACACCATTCGTAACTTGAGCACATCAGCTCTGCCCAGCGGAAGAGTAGGTCCCTGAGAGAAACGAGAGAGGGAAACAGTAACTTACAAGAGTGCCATTGTATGGAAAGAGCCAGAGAAATGGGTTAGGATTATGCACTTAGGACTCATAAAGGCAGACCAAGGGGGGTGGGGATGCAAAGGCAAGAATCCCAAATCCATGCATAAAGGACCCCCAAGGCCTCCAACTATAACTGCTCCTCTCGGTCTGCTTCTCTGCACCCTGAGGCTGGTCCGGGGCATCAGCAAACACAAACACAGGCTTGAAAAGCCCTGTGCACAAGGGCTAGTCCTTTCCTCCTGCTGGAAACTCGGTGGACACCACCCTCTGGGTAAACCTGAGCTATGTCTTGGAGGATGGGAGACCATGGGGAGAGAGGCACCAGCCATCCAACTCATCCCAGCTGTCTCAGCTGAGGCCCAGGTAGGTGAGTGAGGCCACATTGGAGACATTCAGCCCCAGTTGAGCCTATCTAAAGAGTACTGCCCAGCCCAATCCAGAGTCATGAGACAAAATACAATTTGTTGTTGTAAGCTACTACATTTTGGGGTGCTTTGTTATGCAGTGGAAGCTGACTGATACATGAGAGGCTGGATGGGCTGGATTAGAGAGGGGTCTTCTGTTTGGCTAGAGAGTCTGGGGTTTAGTACTGTGACTGTAAGAAAAGACTCTGAGACACAGGCTCAAATCCTGGCTGTGCCATTTATCAGCTGTGGGACCTTAGCCAGTTCACCTCACCTTTCTGTGCCTCCATTTCCTCACATGCTACATGGGGACAATGATACCTGTAATCCTTGGACAACACAGGGGTTAGTGATTCTGATCGCCAGTACAGTGGCAAATTCTTGCATAAAACTATAATAGGCCCTTTGCTCACATAGATTTCCAACCTTGGATAGAAAATACAGTTGACATTTGAACAGCAATTTTTCAAAATCCACGTGTAAGTGGATCTTCACAGCTCAAACCCATATTGTCCATGGCTCAACTGCACTTCAGAGGCTGTTAAGAGGATGGCATGCCTAACCAAATACAGAGTTCTGAGGAGGGTACCATGCACAATGTTAATGCCCAGAATTGCTGGCTTCTTAGCATCAAACTCACATTGTTACTTCTCACCTAGAGCTCAGGCCCACATCAACTGTTACAGCTCCCTAGTCTTGACGAAGGTGACCCCTGACCTGGGCTGCTGCCCCTGCCTGTAAGTTCTCCAATCATCCCAGTGCGCCCAGGATTGTCCTGATGTTAGCACTCCAAGTCCCTTTTCAAAGAAACCCCTTGGTTGTGGCAGATAAACTGGGGCAGTTGGTCACCCCACCTGCCAGGCAACCCCATGGTCCAAAGACATCTCTGTCCTGGCCCCTCAGCCTGCCCAGTCCCATCCAACTCCCATCAGATGGCAGTCTCCTCTCCCTCATAGAGCTGAGACGCCCCCGCCCCCCAACCCCCTGTTTGCAAATAAACAAATGCACAGGGCTCCAGGGAGAGCATGATTCCATATGCACAGGAGGCAGGAGCCATATCATTAAGTCGTTTCTCTAGACACCTGGGGCCTTTGGGTGACGGCTGTGTGTAAATGGAGCATCGGAGAAATTAGAGACGACACCAGTATTTCTACGACAGGCTGTTGGCTCTATGAGAAGTTAGCACAGCACCGAGCCAACTCCAGTAACGGGGCCTCCTGGTCTGCTCTGGGACACGGCATGGAGACCCTTCATCTTTGTCCCTCCACCTTCAGAGAATGGGGCTCCCAATGATGATGCGTCTGAGGGTACCTCCCTTGGGGACCCAAGAATGGGGGACACGACGCAAGTGACAGGCCAGACTACACTCCAGGTCACAGGGATAGACTCCACCTGCTGATAAGAGGAGCTTCCAACTACTATGATCAGTTTTGCCCTTTTCACACCCAAGAAGTCCACAGGCAACACTATTTTTGAGATTTTTTGAGCATCGAGCACTGATAGTCATCAATGGTTCTCTCTCACAGCTCCTGACACCATGAGAGGGTCTTCGATGGAGGAGCCACCCTGGCTGGGAGCATTGAGCCTGCAGAGCCCTGACCCCAGGTTCCAACACACCGCCCCACTCCCCCCAATCTCCCTCCCATTGTGTTGCCATGTCCCTGGCTATCACAGAATCACCTCTGAGCAAACACTCACTGAATTCTTAGCTGGTACCAAGGACCCTGCTTGTCACAAGATGGAAAGAAAAACAAAGTCGTGTCCTTACCTGCCAAAGATGGATTTCAATTCATTTCAAGTCTTAGGAACACAAAGCTACATTTCCTCCCAAGCCTGCTTCACTTTTTTTTTTTTTTAACATAACCACTACACCATTATCATACCACCCAAGGGAACAATAAGTCCTTAATTTCATCCAATCCAGACAATATTCCATTGGCCTCATCTCATAGATGCTTTGTTTTTGCCTTTGTTTTAAAACCTGAGTGATTGGTTGCTAAGCCCCTAACGTCTTTTTTCATCAAAAGCTTCTCCTTTTCATTTGTTCTTACAATTTACTTTTGTCCTGTAATCTTCAGAACCACAGTTCTTACCCCGCCCAGGACGAACCCCAGTGATCGAACCTGGTGATACGTCCTCAGCATCCAGTGTTTTAAATACAGACTGTAAATTAGAAACAAAACAAAATCAACTCTCTCTGTTGGGAGCTTTGGAGATTGGGGGATTTCCGGTCAGGGGTTGTTATAGAATAAATATTTGTGTCCCTCTCAAATTCATGCGGTGAAACCCTCATAAGCAGTGCGATTGGATTGGGAGGTGGGGCCTTAGGGGGTGATTAGGTTTAGTGAGGTCAAGAGGGTGGTGCCCCCATCATGGGGCTAGTGTCCCCATGGGAAGAGGAAGGGAGACTGGAGCTCTCTCCTCACACACAAATCAGAGGCTCTGTGAGCACACAGCACGATGGCGCCCTCACCAAGAACCTTGACCTCGGACTTCCCAGCCTTCAGACTGTGAGAAAGAATTGTCTGCTGTCTAAGCCACCCAGTCAGTGGTGTTTGGATGCAGCAGCCGAGCTGAGCCAGCTAAGGCAGGTTGTGAGCCTGGATCATCCTCTGATGTACCGCTGAGGAGGCTGAGGCAGCCGGGGGCGGGGGAGGGGGGAGCGGTTAAGTGGCTCTGAGGTCGCCCCCTGGCAAGGGGCAGAGACCCAATTCGTGCCAAGCAGTCCGGTGCATGTCCGTGTTCCAAATCCTGGTACTAACTGGCTCCTCTCTGGCACCCACGGGGTCCAGGTGCCCACAGATGGGTTCCAATCCTGACTCCACCCCTCGTTAGCTTAGTGTGGCCTCAGGCTGGCACTTGGCCTCTAGACCCCATTTCTCCACCTACCCTTGGACGGGAGGACTCCCTCAGGGAGGGTGGGAAAGGGCCGCACATAGAGGAGCCCTGGAAATGGGCCTCACCCTGTCACTTGTAGGGCAAGAGTATGTAAGGGACTTCACTCCTCCCCCTTCCCCATCCTACCTCCTGCTCAGTCCTCCAGTCCTGGGGCCATAACTTGCAGTCCAAGAACCAGTCCTCCCTCCTACCCTCTCCCAACATCTGCCTCTTAAGTGCTCACACAGGCAGTGTGGGCTGCTCTTGGGGAGGGGTCTGAGGAGGAGGCCTCACAGGATCTGCAGTGGGCTGAGGCATTTGGGATGGGAATTCCAGGAGGCTGGACAGGCAGGCTCAGTGAAGGAAGGAAGGTGGGCACATCTGGGCCCTGCAGAGTCCATATGTGACTGGAGCTGTGGGGCCACATGCAGGCAGAGGATGGCTGGAGTAGGGCCCTAAAACCTGGGGACTCGGGGCAGGGTCCCCTCGCACTGGAGCTAAGGGTGGGCTACCTTTAATGTTTGTCCCCTCCCTCACTGGCCTCCTCACCCAGAGCTACCATCTTACCCCACCCCAGCCCGGCCCACTCAGCCTAGCCCAGCTTAGCGCACCAGTCTGCTCAGCTCTGCTCTGCAGGGAGCGTGGCTGAGGGAACTTTATCAAAACATCTAAATATGAGTTTTTCCTGCACGTCAGCCCTTCATCTTCTCCCTGCACACTCCCTGCGCATTTCATAGCGAGGGAAAAGGGAAAGGAAAAAAGGCACCCTGGCGTTTATTGAGATAAATTGTGAGAGTCTGCAAGGCTGGATTGTTAAAAATGCATCTTCGCCTGCTGCCAGCGTCATGAATACAGCTGATAAGTCAAGTTTTCTTTATCGTCTCGAAGTGTCTCTGCACAGAGGGGGCTTCGTCCCCACCTCCCCCGGCTGGCTTATTCAGCCTGCGAACAATCGGCAGCCCCTCATCCATCCTGAGATCCCGCACTGGCAGGCCCGCCACTCCTCCCGCACTCTGCTATGAGCAGCGCCCGGAACTCTTCTGATTGATTTTTCCTTGTGGCCTCTCGTGGGAAAGCGCGGAGCGAGTGACACTTGCTGAAAGCCAACTATGTTCGGGCGTTTTGCCTGAGGTGGCAGTGAGTGCTAGAGGCATAGAGGCCTCAGGCAAGAAGCACTGATTTTGCCCATGAGTCGGGGGCCAATCAGGGCTGCCTGGCCCAGGACCACCTGGCTCATGTGTCCGCAGTCAGTGGTGGTCAGCGAGGGTGGGCTCTGCTGGGGTGACCCGGCTCTCTCCTGTGCCTGGGGCCTCCGCTGCTGGTGATGGACTGACCTGGCTCTGGTCCACTTGTCTGGGCCTGGACTTACATGGAGGTCATGGGGCCCAGGGGAAAGAGGAGAAGGTCCCTTGAGGTTTAGGTGCAGAGCTGGCCCAATGCTGCTTTTGCACACTCACTTGGCCGGAGCAAGTCACAGGCCAGATTTCAGAGGTGGGAAAAGGCTCCCCCTCTCAGGGGGAGGAGAGGTAAAGTCACATGGCCCAGGGCCAGCCTACGGGACAAGGGCACCGGGAATAATGCGGCCATGTTTGCAAACAGCCTGCCTCACTCACGTTACAGCATCGGACCCTTGAAGCTACCCTGTGAGGAGGGAGGGATTAACCTCTTTTCTCAGATAAGGACATTGAGGCTGAGAACATTTGGTTTGCTCATTCCTTTGTTGGTTCTCTGTCGATCGGGCATCCCTGTGTCATGGGCACTCATGGTGCTGGGATGTGGCTATGACCCGGATATAGTCAGCCCAGCTCGGGGGGAGCTGAAGACACCTAAACAGACCCAGGAGATGAGTCTGAGGGCAGCAGAGTTCATGGGAAGAGCATGGGGCCAGGATTTGACTTGGGCCTCTTGGGCCAGCTGGGTGTCCTTGGGCCATACATTTGACCTCCCTGAACCTCAGTTTCCTCACATCTATGGGGAAGCAGCTGCAGCTCTCAGGGTGGGGCAAGGAGAGAGGAACAGGAGGTGATTCAGTGTCTCCCCAACCTCCGAGCCTAGAACTGTCTCTGCTCCCCCCACAGAGGTTGTCCTTCACCCCACAGAGGTTTCCTGAGCTCTGACAATGCGTGTGCCCTGTGTCCCTGGCTCTATATCCAACTCTCCCATTCAACCAAGCCTGGGACAGAAGACAGAATGCTGTGGAAGCATGGACCCCGTCTGTCCCCACCACTCTGTCCCAGCAGCTAGGATACCTCCTGGCATACTCCAGGCACCCAATACACATTTGCTGAATGAATGAAATATGGCTATTTTCTAGACAAGGAAACCGACAGCAGACAATCAGAGCCCCTGAATTAATCCAGGCATGAAAGGCTTTAAATCCATCAGGACACTCAGTGAATGTTCCTTGGGTGCTTTAAGGGACTCTCAGGTTGGGTTTGGGTAGAATGTGCTGGGGGAACTGCTGGGAGGCAGCGCCTAGGGCTTCCTGGCCAGCCCTAGTCCAACCCTCACCCTTAGACGGGCAAGTGGGTCAGAGAGAGACAAACAGAGGCCACATGGGGCTCCTAGGGGATCATGTCTTGGGGACAGGGCTTTAAAGGGGGCGTGCAGCTGGGGTAGGGTCCCTCTCCTTCTGGGGAATCAACCCAAACCCACTGCCTCAGCCCGGCGTTGGGGCCTTTGCTCTTTTCCAGGCAGAAGGACTGAGACCCCTCCTGCTCCCAGCGTCAGAAATGCGCCCAGCTTAGTGTGAAATGGCCCTCCTGAGGACTGGCTCACCCCACAAAGCTCTTCGGAGAAGCCAACTCTGACCAGTTCTCACATCTACCCGAGGCACAGAGCAATTTGTACTTGATTAAGTAAAATGTTACAGGTCACAGTGTGACCATTTTAAATCTTTCATCTTTTCTGCTTTCCTCGCTTCTCACAACCTATTAATTTCCAATTTTCTTCGCTGCCTCCTGTCCTCACTCTGCGTCTATGGAGCAAGTCCCCCGGTGTCTCTGCCCTCCCTCCCCACCTTCCTTCTAGTACTTTTGATCCCTCTGTGAATCCTGCAGCATCCAAGGCCCCCCAAAAACAACACAACAAGGTTGTGAAATGGGCCCTGCACAGAAACCAGTGATGACAGTGCACCGATCCTCCCAGGGTACCTGTGGGGTCACAAAAGAGGGGTGACTCATCCTCGGGATCAGAGAGGCTCCCTGGAGGAAGTAGCACCGGAGCTGAGCATTTGAGAACCAACCGGTGTGACCATGGGGAAGAGTGGACAGATGCCAGGACAGCACGTGCCAAGGTCATATTTGCTAAGTGGATGAATAAGCGAATGAATGGGCCGAACCCAAACCCTCCTTTCTGGTCCCACCACTTCAACACTCCAAAGGCCGCCACTGCTTTGGGGATGAAGACTCCAATCCTTCATGTGGAATTTGAGGCCACACACGGCCTGGCTTGTGTCCCCTTCTCCAGCCTCCCATCGCTCATGGGTCTTAGAGGTCTTCATGGCACTGAGAGCCCACCAGCTGCTGGGCCTTTGCATGTGCTGCTCCTGTGACAGACCAGCCCTGCTCATCCCTCAGAGCCTGCACAGACACCGCAGCCCCAGGAAGCTTTCTCCAGTCTCCCAGGACCCCCCTCTCCCTGGAATATGCTCTCACAGCACCAAGAGACCCTTCTTTCCAGCTCGTAGTGTGTGACTCCAGATTAATCTCCATCTCCCCTATGAACCTGAGCTCCCTGGGGCCGAGACCAAGGTGGATTGGGTTAATCCCCCTGATGCAGTGCCTGTAGCACAGCAGGTGCTTAACAAATGCGCCGAATAAAACAAAATACATGAATATTGCCCAGCCAGTGTGGCTCAGTGGTTGAGCATTGACCTGTGAACCAGGAGGTCACAGTTTCATTCCTGGTCAGGGCACTTGCCCAGGTTGCAGCTCAGTCCCCAGTGGGGGGCATGCAGGAGGCAGCCGCTCAATGAATCTCTCTCATCATTGATGTTTCTGGCTCTCTCTCCCTCTCTCTTCCTCTCTGAAATCAATAAAAATATTTTAAAAAATATATCGATATTGTCACTGCAGGGTCTCCCTTTGTTAGTGCACTTGTACCAAGACAACTGTCCACCAAGGACGGAAATCTGCCTCAGTTGTCACCATAGCTGGGTACCTGCCTCAGGGTCTGCACCTAACAGCCTCAGTATCTGTGAAGGAAGGGAGGGAGGGTGGCAGGAAGCAAAGGGGACTTGAGATTTAGAAGGACCGCTGACTCAGCTTCTGGGCCAGTCTAGGAAGTGGCGGAGCAGAGAATGGCCTCCTCTCCCACCCATGCAGGCTTCTGGCTCCCAAAATAGGCAGGTCTTCTCTCCCCGCCTGCACAGGGAGAAGACCCACAGAGCAATGGAGCTGCCTTGTATTTTCATGCCCAGGGAGTTGTTTACTTCTGCGGGCTCATTATGTGGAAATGGGCTGTCAACGTGGCTTCAGAGGAGACCAGGAGGAAAGGGGACCAATTTCTCAGGAGCACCGGAGACAGAAACTGAGAGACCAGAATGTTCCCAGGAGCCCCTGCTCCACCCTGCCCACCACCCCACCTGGGAGCCACCTCCAATCCCCACCCTGAATGCAGCTCCCCAAGCTCTGGAGACAGGTCCCCAGGGCACCTTCTCCAGGAGGCCCTGGAACCTCCCCATGGGGAATTCCAGACCCAGAGCCCAGGGTTCTGGGAGCAGCAAGGGTGGGCTGCTCCTCCCTCCCTGCATGCTCTTCTCTAGCTCCCCCTTCAGGGCCCAGCTTGGGCCCCCTCCTCCAGGAAGACGAGAGGCTGAGGCCACAGTGCAGGTGAGCGAGGCCCATGGCCTACACTCGGCTGGGACAGACCCCAGGAGAGCATTAGAGGGACCATGGCCCCGGGTGTCCCTGTGGCTGGTGTTTCTTTCCCAGTTTTCCCCGTTCCAGTCTTGTTCTGCGGGGCCACGGAGCCTTGGCCTGGGTAAAACTCACCCCTCACTGCCGCCCATTCACTTCAACTTGTCATAAATGTTTAATAATTTGCTAATCAATATGGGCAGCCAGCCGCTGGTCCCAGAGTGAAGGGTTAAGGAATTGAAATGCTGCTGCAGGCTAGTGTATTAACACAGTCCACGTTCACTGCCTGTTGTTTTGAGTTAATTACTTGGTGCCTAAATGTAACTCTTGTGAATCTCAAGTAATGCTCTTCTGGTCCACGCGTGCTTAATTAACTCACTGAACGTGGTGGCATGCTTGTGCAGAAGGAGGTGCTTCCCGCACCCAGGGCTGGAGGAGGGAGTGGTGGACAGCCAGAGGGAGGGGGCCTGACAGCCTCCTCAGAGGACGCTTCTCCATCAACCCCACAGGCCAGGCCAATCCTGACAGCCTGGAGTGGGGTCAGGGATCCCAGATTGCGGGGGTCAGTTCCCACACTGCCACCTGGCGGCCAAGGCCTGTGGCCTCAGGAAACAACACAACCTTTGTGATGGGGAGTGTTTCCAAAATGGGGTAATAAACCCACATTACTGGGTTGGTCTTCCCTCCAGGGATGTGAGTTTAAGAATAGGAGCCAAGCTCAGTGGATGCCGCCAGAAAGAAGGGACCAGGAACAGAGAGGGCAGCAGGTCCTCAGGACAGAATCCCACGCCCCAGCCTGCTATGTGAGGTAAAGGAGGGTGCAGGGATGGGGGGTGAGGGCGCAGAGCTGTCCATGGAGAACGTGATGCCTGGCCTGGGCCTGGAACTGTGAGTAGGAGTTTCCCAGGCAGACAAGGTGGAAGGGTGCTCCAGGGAGAGGGCACAATGTGAGCAAAGCCCTGGAGGCACCCCTGCATCTCACTGCTGCCCCGTCATAGCCTGAGCATCTGTCACAGCGGGAGCATGAGGGTCAGATCCCAGGGTGCCTGTGCTGAACTGGCCCACTTCTAGGCACCTGGCTAGCAGGGTTGTTGGAAAAGCTTAAATGTACTTAACCCCGTTCACAGTTTTCAGAGCCAACTGCCTGATGTTGGGCAAGTTACTTACCCTTCCTGTGCCTCGGTTTCCTCCTCTGTGAGGTGGGGATGATGACGCTGGGCGGGGCGAGGAGTCAGCCTGTGTGAGTGCTTCAGGGGGTGCCGGGCCCGCAGGCATTGTGGGAGCGGTGGTTGGGACTGGCGCTCCTTGGGTGCCCCGCGCCTGTGGGTCCCTCTAGTCCTCAGCACACCAGGCGGGGGGGGGGTAGAACCA
>NW_006300104.1:3326003-3330868 GCF_000327345.1 Myotis davidii | reverse complement strand
GCAGTGTCAGCAGCCCTGCCTGGCAGGGGGTGCGGGAATGGCGCCCGTGTTACCATCCGCGTCTGGAGGAGGCCCTGCTGGAGGATTAATTCGTGTGCACATGGAAAACCTCCCGCAGACTTGTCTTCTAACATTTATTCTGGAAACTGGAACATGCAGATAAGGCCGCGCCTGGCGCTGGAACCGCAGAATAAATTTGCATTCTCTAAGCCACAAAGAGCTGCATATGCATCCATTTTATGAGCCAGGAAAGGGGGGAGGCTCACACCCAGTAGATAGAAGGTTCTGGCAGGTGCTTCCCCAGCAGTGAAGGCCACCACCTGGCCCTCCTCAAATCCTAGAGCCTTAAGTTCCCAGGTCGTCACTTAATAGACTCTTAAAACTATAAAAGCTTGAGTTGGAATTCCGGAATCTTAGAATCTCAAGTCTGAAACATTTTCACTTTAACAGAATCTTAAAAAATACAAAATATTGGGTCAGAATCATAGAAAATAAACCTCAGGTCAGGTCACAGAATCTTAGCATTTCCAGGACTTTAACCATCAGCTTGCTCAGATGTCCAACCTGCAGGTAAATTCCCTCCATGATGTTCCGACAAGTGGCCTCCGGGCCACAGATCTTGTACCACGGTCACCTCCCTCGGGAAGCCCTCCCTGACAGATCAGAGCCCCTCCACCCCCAGACTCCCATGGCTCCCTATGCATTGCCTTGCCAGCTCAGCCACAGGTGCCATTTTACACTTATTTTCATGATGATGTCATGGAGCTTGTCTGCCCCTCCACCCATCTCTCAGGTAGTGAGCCCCACAGGGGTGGGTTTGGTCGACTTGACTCATCGCTGGATCCCTAGCATGGGGCTTGGCCCACAGCAGATGCTCCATCAATATCTGACTAAATTAATGAATGACTTAAATGAAGGGATGGATGGATGGATGGGCAGATGGGTGACCGAATGGCTGCTAAACCCTATGCTCTTCAAGTATAACGCACCCCTCCCCCCGCTGCAGCATATCTGCCCCAGAGGCTGGCTGCAGGGCCTGTGCTGTGGGAGCTCAGTCAGGCTGCTGAGCCACTCGGACCCTCGGTTTCCTCATCTGTAGAATGGAAACATGACTCCTTTTTAGAAGGCGGTTGTGAGGGTTGGGTGCTGGGATGTAGGTCGGAGGCCAAGTGTGGAGCTGGGCCCTAAATACACCACGCTGCTTCGTTTGGAGAAAGGACTTCTGTTCTGTCCTTGAACCTAGAGATTTTTTGGCTCCTGAATGTGCTGTGGGACAGGAAGAGCAGCGAGGCCAGAAGCCGAGGAGCCCAAGACTGAGCTCTCTCTGCTGCCCGGGTCTCGCTGTGCCCTTGGGCGAGTCACTGCACCTCCCTGGCCCTCTGTTTCCTTATCTATGAGAAGGAGAACTTTACACTTGCTCCTGAAGGAGAGCTGGGAGGCCAGATCTGGATGAAGTCCTTTCAGGAGCAGAGGGTGAGGCCCGGAGGGAGCAGAGCAGAGCTAGAAAGGGAAGCAGGGAGGATCCTCTTTGTCACGCTGTGCGAGAGGCCGATTGATACGCGGAGAAGGCGCCAGATTGGAAGTAAGCACTTCATTACTGAACAACTTTTTATTAAATTGATTGCCTTGCCTGTTCTCTGCATTTTTTTAAAATTACAAAACCAATTAGCTTGTTGGCAGAGGGGAGGGAAGGCAGAGCTCAGAGGGGCTTAGGGAACTCTGCCTTTCACGGTGGCCACAGCAGGAAGCCAAGGAGGGCGGATGGTGGCCTTGCCAGGGAAGCTGTCAGCTATCCCAGCCACAGGGCAAGGAACCGCCCTGAGACTCAGGGGAGCCTAGTGTCGGGCAGCTTAGGAGAATGGATAGGAAAACGTGCTTTGTAAAGGAACACACACACACACACACACACACACACACACACAATGAAAATTCTCCCAGCATCCCCCTCTGCCCCCAGGAATGCACATGGTAGGGCTGCATCAGAAATTCTTCTGGGAAAGGGCCTGGGCAGCCGGACTCCAATGGCCAAAGTGTAGTACTCCCCGCTTCCCCCCCGGACAGGGAGCAGGAGGCAGAGGGGGATGGGGAGGGGCAAGTGTTCCAGGACCCCATCCTCACCCCCTGCTCGAGCTGCTGCAGCAGATTTCACATCAGGACATGTGCTCCATCCGCACAGCAGTGGATGAGAGGAGGCGGAGAGGATAAATCCGGGTGGGGGCAGATGGGGGCGCCAGGGACTCCTCGTGGGTCATCACTGGTGTGCCAGTGAGCAGACAGGCCAGGCCTGGAGGGAGAGCTCCCAGGAGCCTGTGTGGCTGGGCAGGGAGAGGGACTGGCAGCAGGAGGGGGTGGGGAGGGGGTGTGAATCAGGAAGGGCCCCGGAGAAGTCTGAGCAATCATTCCTCCTGCCCGGGATTTGCTGTTCTCAGGTGTTGGAGGCAGCAGCACTCAGATGAGCGGCGGCCTGTGTTACAGGCAACCTCTGGGCTGTCCAGCCCGAGCCAAGCAGCTCCAGCTTTGGGGAGACACATGGATGAACTCTGAGGACTCTTCCTGAGGCAGGCCCAGCTGGGTGGAGTCACTGGGCTTCCTGATGGAGGGCCTGGGCCTGGCCTAGGTGAGGAACACACATGGGGCCCACCAACCTGGGCAGGTGTCTTCCCTCCTCCCCAGAAGCAGGTGAGAGACCCTCAGGGGCCTGGGGCAGGGGATTTTCCAAGGAGGCTGTCAATGACCTATGTTCGTGCCTGCCCCTCCACCCAGCCCCGTGCCAGCAGCTCACAGTAGAGCTGAGAGTGTGGGTACAGGGGTGACAGACCTGGGTCTGAGCTCTACCTCCATGACTTACCTTGAACACAGAGACACTGCCTCAACCTTCTTATCTGTAAAATGGGGTTGATGATACCAGCCTCAGAGGTGGCATGATCCACAAGGACCACACCCCCCGTAAAGCTCTTGGTTCGGCTTTTGCAACCAGTTCAATAACTCCCAACCGGGAGACTAAGTGCCCCAGCCTCAGCCTTGCCTCAGTTTCCCCAGTTTAGCAAATAGGAAGTCAGCCAGACCCGAGTTCAAGTCCTGGCTCAGTGTCTTAGCTTCGTGACATTGGACATATCACTCAGTCTCTCGGTGCCTCACTTTCCTTTCTGTGAAATGAAGAAAATAGCTTAGAGATGCTGAGAAGCAAATTATGTGGGCATGCCAGTGCCCAGCCCAACCTCTCTCTCAGCCTCCTCCTCCCTTTTCTCCCCCTTCACTCCCTCCCCCCTCTCTTCTTCCCCTCCTCCTCATTTCCTCCTATCTTTCACTCTGCACATATTGAATTTTATGTAATTGGGACCATACAATCTTTTCAGCTATTCAGGTTTTTTTTAACTCACTATACATCATCAGCATTTTCCCACATCACCGACAATTCCTCAAAAGCACGGTGTTAATAGCTTTGTAATTGTGCCTCATTCAGATGCGCCTTAATTTACCTCACCGGCCTGCCTGGCAGATACTCAGAGATCACAGTCCCTTTCTACACATTGGCCCATGTGCCTGAGTCCCTGACACGTCCTCAGGACAGGCTCCTGCAGGTGGAATCAGGGCCCTGAGAGCGGCAATGCTTCTCAAGGGCAAGGACAAGCAGCAGCCTGGGGCGGCACCTGGGGCAGGAGTCACGGGTGGTTCCATCCACTGCCCTCACCTGCCGGTGCCCGGCACAGCCCTTCTCCTCTGGTTTGACATTTAATTCACTGTTGCCATAGCCCCAGCTGGTCTCCTCCTTCCCGTCCATCCAGAGCCCAGATGGGGCCTGACACCCAGTAGGTGTTCAGAATAAGTGCTGAAGCCTGAACTACCAGAATGCTCCTTAAGTATACACTCACACTCACACTCACACACACGCACACACACATACACACACACACACTCACATACACACACTCACATACACACACACGCACACAAACACACTCACACTCACACTCTCTTACACACACTCACACACACACACTCACACACACTCTCTCACACACACACATGTACACACATGCACACACACACACTCTCACACACACACACACACACACTCACATACACTCATTTTGCCACAGCTCTCCCCTTCCTCGCTGGAGCTCCCCATCATTTCTATTTCTTCCTCTTCACTGCCTTGAACATCAAGGCCTGTACAGATTCAACCTGCTTTGCTGTAAAACAGAGTTGATAATGGTGCCAACGCCTTCCCCTGGAGACAGTATAGAACGGCAGCTAAGAATACACTCTTGAGCCAGACCGTTTGGGTTTTGAAGTTACTGAATTTCTTTGCCTCAGTTTCCCCTCAGTAAACTTGGGAGAGTCTACCTCACAGGTCACCGTGGGGAATCACTGACGTGCTGCTGAGAAAGTAGGAGAATGGTACCCGCAGAGAGGAGCACCTGTGAGTAAGTGTGAGGTGCTGCCTCCTGCAGCCAGACCGCAGCCTGCAGCAGGGATGGCGAACCTTCTGAGCTCGGCGTGTCAGCATTTTGAAAAACCCTAACTTAACTCTGGTGCCAAAAAATTTATAGAAATTTTTTGATATTTGCAACCATAGTAAAGCAAAGATTAATATTTTTGATATTTATTTTATATATTTAAATGCCATTTAACAAAGAAAAATCAACCAAAAAAAATGAGATTGCATGTCACCTCTGACACGCGTGTCATAGGTTCGCCATCACTGGCCTATGGCATGGGGTAGAGACTCCTACTCCTGCTGCAAGAAGGAGTCTACCTGTCCGCCCCCTGCAGTTACGAGGGCTCATGTGACTGGCTCTCCAAGGTGGGCTGTCAGCAGAAGAGACGTGTGGTGCTCCCAACTGGCGCACTCTTCTGGTGGA
>NW_006300104.1:3320907-3325965 GCF_000327345.1 Myotis davidii | reverse complement strand
CCCTCCCCGGGCAGCACAGAACAGGCCTTGTGTTCTGACGGTGGCAGCCTGAATCGCCAGTCTGCAAGGAAGACAGCTACCCGGAAGAGCCACCTGGGCCTTCGCTGGCTGTGTCGTGTGAAGTCAAGAAGATTGGGGTTGTCCCTGCAGCAGAGCCCTGCTGACCCTGATACCTCACCCTGATGCTCCAGTCTGGCATTGGCCCCTGCAGATGGCTGCAAGCTGGACAGCACCAGTCCTGAGCTGAGTGGCAGCCACTCGGTTGCAACCTTCTGCTGTTGAAACAGGGACCCCCGTGGTCATATTTTCCATGTTTTCAGGAGAAGCCAGAACGAGGATTCTTATTTAAAAACTTGGCAGCTTTTCAGTGTTGGTAATTAAATCGAGGTTTTTTAAAATCCCGACTGAGCCGAACAATTTCTGCTTGTAGACTAGATATGCCCCGAGGCTGCTTGTCATGCCTCTGGCCTCCACGTCCGAGTCTAAGCTCCTTCGCCTGCCATTCAAAGCCCGTCATGATCTGTCTCACAGCTTCCAAACCCCAACCCCGAACTCAGGCTGCACTTACCCACTGACAAGTCACCTACCTGGGCCTCTGTCCATACCGCTCCCCAGGGCCAGTGTAGTGCCATGGACAGGGCATGGTCTTTGGTATCAGTCCACTAGGTTGCAGCCCAGATCACCACCCTGTGAGAGCTGGGTGACCTCCCTGAACATCAGTTTCCTCTTCTGTAAAATGAAGGTGAGCATAGCTACCTTACAAGGTGCCCTAGAGCGCTACATAAACGCTGTCTCACGGGGCTGGCCCAAAGTGAACCTCATCCCCCTCTCCCCATGAAAAGGGAAATGTCTGCAGCTGCCCCCCTCATGCCACTCACTACCATCCAAGACACCCCACAAACCTCCCTCCACCTCTCTTTCACAAGGATCAGACCTGCATTGCGTCTTGCATCTCTGTGAGGCCCTGCAGTCCCTCCCCACCTGCCTTCACAGGGCTCACCACAACTAATCCCTTGCATGTATAATCCCATCCCGATGGCTGCTTCTTGGAAGACTCAGGCTAGTGGTCCAAGAAAACAGGTGGTGAGAGAGGCTTGGGGACTGGCTCAGCCACCCCACGCAGGGTAGAGGGCACCATCCTGGTGGGAAGGTGGGGCACAGACAGTGCTTGGCATAGAGTGGCAGCTCGATTGCTAAAGGTTGCATCTCTGTTACCTGGGATGACATTCCAGGGGAGGAGCCTCCTGTGGCAGGTGTGATGGTGCAGGTATTTGAAAGATGGAGGGTGAGCAATGCCTACAGATACAGCAGAGATGACCAGGCACTTCCTCTACCATCTGCCAGGGCAACTTGGGCAACTTCACTTCGTTGAGAATTGAGCTACTAAGTTGGGTTCAGGTACTGCAGAGGGCTAGTGAGAGACCGGGGGCTCCTGACAAGCCCACTGGTAAGCGTGAGAGCCAAAGGGCCTGCTGCTCGCTCACAGAGAGGCCCGTACCTCCTGCACTGGGAGAGCAGACTTGGCTGAAGAGCATGCTGTAGAGGTACTTGTCAGAGGCACCGAGCTCTGAGGGTGTCCACCTCAGGTCTGTTATACGCAGCCAAGGCCTTGATGGGAACACCTGGAACTCTGAAACACAGGACACGGACAGCTGAGGATGCTGACTTTGCAACTCTCCCCAAGCCCTCTGGGCTCACAGGGACAGCCTACCCTTCCCTAGGAAGAGCCAGAAGGTGTTGCCCAGGACTCGCCTGCCCCTCAGGAACAGATAAGCCCTGGGAACCTGCTCCACCTCCTCTTGTTGCTGCCAGGTGGATAAGTAGGTTTTGATCCCAGCATCACCCAGCTGGGGACATGCTGGGCTGGAAGAAACTAGCCACCAAAGCAGTAGGAAGAATTTCTGATCGTGTCCTCAGAGGAACCTGGGGAGTGTACTGTGAGGGTGCTGATCAAGGGAGCCAGACTACACGGCTGACTGAACAGAATTCCTTGACTTGGAGAGTTTGGGGAACACAGCATGGACCCAAGGGATGGCCTTGAAAATGTGATGGCCAATTCTCACTGATGTGGAGGCGCCTGAGTTGCCTCGGCAGGTGCAGAGGAAGGAATCAAAAGGCTGAGCAGAGTGGGCAGGCTGGAAGGGACTATGTCCCACGGGAGGGCCCTGAGGACACACAGTTCACCAAAGCCATCAGGAGTGCCTGGTGAGGGACACTGAGACGCCCAGCCATGGCTCTCTGCTCATCCAGGGTTGAGGAGGTGGGGGGTGGGGGGGAGTGACAGAGGCCAGCTGGTGGCACATACAGCCAGAAGCAAGGAGTTTGCAATGACCAAAATGACCAGTAAAGTCAGAGGGACAGCCAAGAGGGCTGGGCCTGTGGGAAGGTGCGGACATGGGACAGCCAACAGGGTGCTGCTTAACACCTCCAGCCAATATAAGATAAGAATGGAGAGCCGGGCCATGCAGCAATAACAATGAATGAACTGCTGATATTTGCAACAGCTTGGGTGAGTATTGATTATGTCCAATGTCAGAAAAAAAGCCAATCCCAAAGGTTATATACTTAGTATATGATTCCACTTATATACTAGTAACACTAGAGGCCCAGTGCACAAATTCATGCACCAGGCCTCTAGGGTTACTAGTATATAAGTGGAATATACTTGGCCTGGCCTGTGGGATTAGGATGAAACTGGCTTTCTGACATCCCCTGAGGGGTCCCGGATTGCAGGCCAGGCCAAGGGACCCCACCAGTGCACAGTCGGGGCTGGGGAGGGACATGGGAGGTTGGCCAGTCAGGGAGGGACCACAGGAGGCTCCACAGCCTGTCTGGCCTGTCTCGCTCAGTCCCTATCAGCTGGACTCCAGCAGCAAGCTAACCTACCAGTCAGAGTGTCTGCCCTGGTGGTCAGTGCATGTCATAGCGGGCAGTTGAGCAGCCTTAGCATATCATTAGCATATTATGCTTTGATTGGTTGAACAGCCAACCAGAAAACTGGGCACTTAGCATATTAAGCTTTTTTATATCGGATTCTTATGATGACCAAACTGTGGAACTGGAGGACTGATCAGCAATCACCAGGGATTAGGAGGAATGGGAGATGGGGAGGAGGGTAGGTGTGAATTTAAAGGGGTAGCACACGGGAGATCTTTGGGGAGATGGAGTGGTTCTGATCACGATTGTGGTACAGTCTCCAAAAATCTACACATGTGATATAATTGTATAAAACTATACCTACAAATTACACCAATGTCAGTTTCCTGATTTTGAGATATTGTACTATAGTTATGAAGGTGCAACCATTGGGGGAACTAGTTGAAGTTTATATAATCCTTCCTGTACTATTTTTTTTTTGCAATTTCATATGAATCTATAATTATCATAAAATAAAAAGTTTTTTAAAAGACAAGAATGGAGAAGGTGGCTTAAGCAGTCACCCCAATAAAATGTAATTACTTGCTCAGCTAGCACACCTGAGCCAATTTTCAGATCTGGAACCATTGATGGATGAGGTGGCCAGGTCCCTAGGAAGAAGGAGCCTTCAACATCATGGCAAGTATATACCATGACGGTTTTCCCAGTTCTTCCCCAAAGGGACTGGCAGCTACTTATTTGGGTGACTGTCCACTGAGGGAAGGGGATAACCAGACACTCTGAGGACTATTGGGCACAAGGTCCGAGTTGCACTGAGACCTAGAGACTCAAAGTGTCTCTGTGACTCCCTTCTCCAGTGGGGACCTATAGGAAGCAGCAGGAAAGGGAATTCTGGCTAACGACTGGCTCACAGTGGGCTCACTGGGTCTGTGGGCCCATTCAGTGGCCTTTCCCCAGGCCCAGAGTGTATCATTGGGACTGATACACTTGGCAGCTGGGATAACCCCAAATTTGGATTCCTGGTCTATCCTAGTAAGAGCTATCCTAGTGAGAAAGCCTCTAAAACCATCCCCTACACTAGCCAGGATTACGGTCAAAGACCGTGTCACATCTGGGCTGGAGGATGGCGAAGATTAGTACCGTCATTAAAAAGTGAGCACAGACAGTATCTCCATTGAACCTGGCGCCTGCAGAGACGGATGGACACTGGGAAATGGCCTCAGACCACTCCAGGCGCATCCAGGCAGCCGCTTTTATTGGAGACGATGTGCTAAAACAGATTAAGGAGGCCTCAGGTAGATGGTATGTGGCATTGTCTTAGGAGATGTGTTTCTTTGCCCTCCTGATGGGAAAGGGGTCAAGAAACAGCTCAGACACACACATCACAGACAACAATCTTTGTTTATGGCCCGGCCACTCTGGACTCTGCAGCTTCAGAGGTGCTGGTCCCCATGTACCCATGTTCCTGCCAGGATTCACAGGAGGGGTCCACTGAACTGCAAGTTATAGCTGACCCCTCCCCCCCGGGGGGACAATTTGGAGCCAGTTGCAAACAGGGTGTCACTTTCACCAACAGGAGGAAGAGGGACAAGAAGGAGGAGGTCGAGTCCAGGTGGTCCCTTCTAACCCCATTATAATTGTGAATAGACATGCACTGCCCTTGTGGCTTGAGAAGGGTTAGCAAGGGTTCAGCATCCCTCCCCTGGGAATAAGGTGTGCCATACTAGGCAGGAGGTGGCTGCCGAGAGCGAGGGGACTTCAGAAAGGGCAGTGGAGGAGGGCAGTGGACATCAGCTAGGACCCTGAGATCAAACACAGGAATTGGGCTGTGCTTGGCATCACAAGCCTTCCTCCCCCAGATTCTACTTCAGGAAGGGCAGCCATGGGAACCAAGGAGGCGCTGATTCCCAAGCCTCTGTGAAGAGGGAGAACTCACTGCCCAAGGGGTGGACTGTGGTGGCTACAAAAACGGAAAACGCTTCTCTCAGATCTGCTGCCCGAGCATGATTGACAGGTGACCTGTCTGCTGCCCTCTGAAATCCACCAGAAAGGAAGAGCTTCTTACAGCCCCTTAGGCCCGGCTCCGGCAGGAGGGGCTGGGCTGTGCCAATGCAGGAGGAGGAGGCGGCAGGAAAACGAACAGACCATGACATGCAGAGATGGTAATGGAATCCACTCCCA
>NW_006300104.1:3316020-3320889 GCF_000327345.1 Myotis davidii | reverse complement strand
CCCCCACCCCGCCATCCCGGCTCACTGACGGTGATGGCCGTTTTCTCATCCCTCTCTAGGGACTTGCCTTGTGATCTGGTTCAAATTCCTGCCCCTTCAGGACCTCAGTTTCCCCATTTCTACCATAAGCTGGTCTGAAGCTTGTGTAAGGATGTAGTGGGTGAATGCTTCTAACGTACCCAGAGCAGGACAATGAGAGCTCAGAACACATCAGCGGTCTTAACCGGGACTGGCTCACTGTGGGCCTGGCAGAGCCTGAGGATCTCCATCCTGAAAACCTGCCCCCCAGCCCGCTGCGTGCTGGCTCCTGCTGATCCCGATCCCGGGATCTGCAGCGGCTCCTCCCCACCTCTCCCTTTCTTCTTCCGCTTAACAAACAGCTTCACTTAAAAAGCCATCTGGGAGGATGGATGGCACAAGGCACATTTTGTAAAATAAGTTTTCAGGGAGAAGAGCCAAGAAATTAAAGGCACAGCACTTACGATTCCAATCTTATTAGGCCCCATAACTCTGACCGTTGGAGAATTGCGGTTCTGTATTATAAACTCCTCCCTCCCCCCACCGCCCAGTGTTCTGGGCTCCATTTGCCTTTGAGTGGCCTGTTCCCCATGTCTCCCTGGGGATAAACGTCCGCCCCTTCAGCCGGAGGGGCTGCAATGGGGCTTCCCTAGTCTGGGACTCTCCTCTCCTGTGCCATGGCTGCCCCCCTGGGGGAGCTGGCCCCTCTCCTTACTGGAGTCCCGGGTGAAGGTTTGTCTTTTGTGGGGACAGGTGGATGCCCTGTGAAGGGGAGATGTGTCCTCAGTCGGGTGGATGGGTGTCCCTGGGGAGGGGTTATGACCTCCCTGTCGCTGGAGGTGTGCACAGTGGCGGGTGAGCACTCAGCAGAGAGGCCTCGCAGGAGGTGAACTAGCCAAATGGGCTTCCGAGGCTGAGAGATCTGGGCCGAGTCCTGGCCACACTGCCTGCAAGGTGCCTGACCTTCGGTAACGACTCACACTCACCGAACCTCCGTTTCACACAAGGCCCTCGCCCCAGTGCAACGGGACTCAGCCAAGGTTATCAGCTGGGAGGGACTGAGGGATAAAGAGAGCAGCCACCCAGAAGCACTGGTGCAATGACAGGACACCTGTCTCAGGATGGAGGAGGGGGTGAGGGGGAAGAGTGAAGCCCATTAGAGCAAATGGCCACAGGGTGAGGGGCTGCTTACCCAGAGGTCACAGGTGAAGGAGACACAGGCTGTGGGCAGCCCAGGGTTCCATTTTTAGCTCTGCCCTGTCACTGCTGTGTGCCCTGGGGAAGTCCCTCGCCCTCTCTGTGCTGCAGTAGCCTCATCTGTACAATGGGCCACAGCTGCTCCTCACAGGAGTGTGGGGTGATGGTGTGTGTGCCCCACTTGCCCTGAGGGCTTTCCACTCCCTAATCAGCACCCCCGCCTCACAACCCTTCCCTCCCTCAGCCTTCCAGGGACTGCACGGGCCCCTCGGGACCTCTTGCATGGACTCTGGACGAGCCACTGCCCTCCTGTCTCCTTTTCAATCCCAGCTGTCACAGTCCAGCAGGAAAGAGATGACACACGCAAACGATTTTCTGGAGGGACATTGGCAGGGGGACTGTTGACAGGTGTGAGAGCGGGGTCAGACAGCCAACCAGGGGGGTGGCACCCCGGAAACACAGACCATCCAAAGTCTCAAGAGGGCGGGGCCACGTGAACACACCAGCATAGGCACTTGAAGAAGGGGGCAGGGTCACGTGAGCAAGCGGAGTGGGTGCATGGACAAGGGGGCGGGGCCACATGAAGATTGAGGGGATGCGGCCGGGAGCCCCCAGAATCTGAAAAGGCAGGAAGGAACCTCTCCTGGAACCCTCTGAGGGAGATCAGCCCCAGACACCCTGATTTCAGATTCTGGCCCCAGAAAGGGGAGAGCACCTGTTCCTGTTTGTTTCAAAATAATAGTCCCACTCCCCATGGGTTGTCATGGGGACTAAACGACATAATGTGGGCAGAACACTGAGCACAGAGCACATGCTTTCAGTACTGGGGTTCAGGGGAGGGTGGAGGATGAGTTGACACCCTAAGCCAGCCGTGGGCAAACTACGGCCCGTTTGAAATGAATAAAACTAAAAAAAAAAAAAGACCGTACCCTTTTATGTAATGATGTTTACTTTGAATTTATATTAGTTCACACAAACACTCCATCCATGCTTTTGTTCCGGCCCTCCGGTCCAGTTTAAGAACCCATTGTGGCCCTCGAGTCAAAAAGTTTGCCCACCCCTGCCTTATGCAATCTAAGATTCCAAATGGCCGTGGTTTTAGAAACCTAAGACTGAGGTCCAACAATTCAATTACGTCAGATGATAAGATTCCCTAGGATTCTAAGGCCTAATGAAATCATGATTTTATTCTCCTACCTTACTAAGGCTTATTAGTAATCTGAGGCTGTGTGCTTCAAAGTAGCATGCTCTGCCCCATGCCCCACCAGCTGGCCAGGCTCTGTGATGGACAAGGTGTGTTTATCTCTGTCCCTCCCCTGACTTCAAATCTCCGTCTTTATTCCCACTGACCTTCCTGTTCTGTCAGAGTCCACTTTTATTAAAACAGCCTTGACTACTGCCTCCTTTGTCCCAGACACACCAGACCCCTTCGCTTTTCTTCCCCACCCACTGAACCCCATATTTTCCCATTGAAACCCTCCTTCAAGGTCTAGGTTTCAAGTAGAACTTCCCAGGGGCTTAATTCTCTTCCCAATTGAAATCAACAAGCAATGTCCTGGTGGTATTTCCAGTGCACTCGGTATAAGGCACTGGGATAGCAACTCTCACGGACTGACTCATGATTGCTGTTGGGGAGAAAATCTCTGGCCTTCATTCCATGTCAGACCCACCTCTGGTATCCTTCCAAGACCCCTCTGTGCCTTCTGAAGAAGGAAGAGTTGAGGGTCTGATGGTCAGAGGCAGGACACCGATTGGGCCACACTCACGAGTGGACAGAGTCAGTGCATAAAATGAGATGGAGCTGGACCAGCTCTCTCCCCACCCCCCATCATCTCCCACTGCCTGCAGCCAGGAGGCCAGTCAGGTCCGCAGGCCCAGCCGGGGTAAAGCCAGGGCAGGAGGAAGCAGGAGGTCTCACTCCAGCCCCCCTTCGACCTGCAGGACTATGCTAGTCACGGTGCAGCCAGCAAAAGAGAATCCACTCTAGCGACTCAGACAAAGAATTTAGTGCAGGGAACTGGAGCTGACGAGCCACAGGAGATGAAGCTGCAGAACTCAGTGATTACAAGAAGCAGCTGCCACCCTGGACTGGAAGGTCACAAAGATGAGGAGGCGACACCCAGAGCTGGGATTATCATGGGAGTCGGAGCCCTGGCAGGGGCCACCCAGGGGGTTCTGGGACCATCGGTGAGAGGTTGTCCAATGGGAGCTGGGGTCACAGTGGAGAGGCAGGTGCTGCTGAAAAGGCCACCTGAAGGCTGCCTCCGCACACAACTTTTAAAGCTGTTTGTTCGTTCATTTGACACATTTGTATTGAATCACCACTAGTCTGAGACTACATTCTAGGTGCTGGCAATACAGCAGTGAATGCGACGGACAGAAACCTCTGCCCTCATGGAACTTAATGTCTAATTGGAGGAGACAGACAGTGAAGAGGTGGGAGGTGCCAGGTGGCCAACTCCTACTCATCCTTCAAGTCTCAGGACAGAAGTGGCTCGTCCAGGGAGTCCTCCCCGAACACACCATCCCCACCCAGACAGACCAGAGTTCTGTGCTCCCAACTCTCCAGTGCTTGCTGTGGCGGGTGGTCCACAGCGCAGGAGGAGTGGAGGAGCTGGGGGACAAACCATAGTGGCCCCATCTCCCTTCAGCCAGGCCCGTTCCCTTCCTCCCCGGGGGCTTTTGGGGCAGTGAGGACTTTTCCTGCCGAGACCTCAGTCTATAACTGGGGGTGAAGATGGTCTCCCCTCTCCATCATGGCCCCTTGTCCTCACTCTGCCCTCTCTCCACAGGAGGGTCGGGGCTGCAGTCCCCTGCTGGAGCCCCCAGGGTGCTTCAGGCAGGCTCTCCCCTGCACTCCCCGGATGCCCAGCAGCCTCTCCCCTTTTCTCCTTTCTCTGGGGGACAGAGGTCAGGAGCCACGCACTCCACATACCACGCTGGCCTCTCGTCCAGTGTATCCAGCTGGCCCGTCAGCTGGAATCCTGACCTTCTTCTGGACAATCCCTTACCCCATCCCCAAGGTGGATGCCTCTACCTCCAGGACACCTCCTAGGTCTGCCCACTGCTGCCCACTGCCTTGGCCACTGCTCTGGTCTGAGCTGCCATTGGCTCCTGCCTACATGTACCCTTCACCTCCTCACTGGGCCCCGCTCCCACTCCAACCTCCATGGAGGATCTGGGGGTTGTTTTAAGAAACCAATCACATCAAGTCACCCCCTTATTTAAAACTCTTCAGTGCTGCTCACAACTCCTTCCCACCCCAGCACCTTTGCACATGCTGTTCCCGCTCCCTAGATCACTCTGTCCCCTACTCTTCAGCCAGCTCCTTCAGTTCCAACTTATGTATCATCTCCTAAGATTCCCCCATCTGAGTCCGTCCCTTCATTATTCTCCCGCATAACCTTGTGTCCATGGCATGCTTGGCTCCACCCCAAGGTGTCACGGTCTGTGTGACTTTTTCATTGTTCCCGCTCCCTAGATCACTCTGTCCCCTACTTTTCAGGTAACCAGCTCCTTCAGGTCTCAACTTATGTACCATCTCCTAAGATTCCCCCATCTGAGTTCATCCCCTCATTATTCTCCCCCATAACCTTGTGTCCATGGCATGCTTGACCCCACCCCAAGGTGTCAGGGTCTGTGTGACTTTTTCGA
>NW_006300104.1:3310691-3315483 GCF_000327345.1 Myotis davidii | reverse complement strand
GCGGGGGGGGAGGAGGAGGGAAACAGCCCGCCTGCTGGCCTGGTCACCCTCACAGACGGATCTGACCCTCCTGGAGCATCCCGACTCTTCTTTCCCGGACTGTGTCACGTTCCCAGGACACGTTTGTCTGTGTGGTAGGGAGTGAGCTGCAGAATGCACGCTCTCTCTCTTTTATTTTTTAAAAAATATTTTTTATTGATTTTTTTACAGAGAGGAAGGGAGAGGGATAGAGAGTTAGGAACATCAATGAGAGAAAAATATGGATCAGCTACCTCCTGGGGATGTGCCCACAACCAAGGTACATGCCCTTGACTAGAATCGAACCTGGGACCCTTCAGTCTGCAGGCCGACGCTCTATCCACTGAGCCAAACCTGTTGGGGCAAATGCAGGCTCTCTTTTCCTCACCTGCCATCCCAGCCCCTGGCGCAGTGCCAGCACGTGGCAGGGGTTTGGTAAGCGAAGGGCTAAGCAGAGAGCAGAGCGGTGACAGGCAGCAAGGAGAGGGCGTGTGGGGGCCGGGGCCACACGGTGCCAGCAGCAGGTTAAAGGGGGAACGGTGCAAACCCCTCTGGCTGAGACACTTCTCAAAGCAGCCTCTGGGAGGTGGGCCCTCAGCGCGCTGGCTGAAATCACACCTCGGTCGATGCTCTAAGGTTCTCAGTGTGTCCCCATTGGGGACAGTGACTGACACGGCATTTGGGACATGGAATGTGTCACATGGGAACCTGGGGGAGCCATGGAGCCCTCATCCTGCCAGCTTCGACTGTCTTCTCTGTCGCGCAGGCGAGGATTCTCAGAAAAGCTGAGCAGGAGGAGGGAGCCTTTATTGAGCACTGGCTGTGTGCCCGGAGCTGGCCCCGGGTCTCACACGTATGAACCCAGTAGCCTTCACATCAGCCCGTGAGGGATGCATGTGCTATTGCACTGTCCATTTTAAAAACAGGGAAACTGAGGCCCAGAGATGCCACCAGTTGCCCAAAGCCTCCCGCTGGTGAATGTGTTTGAAACTGGGCTCCGGGGAGACTCCCCTCTGATTAGACAGCAGCCTGGTGACGCTGGGCCTCTGTGTGAGGCCCCACCTCCCACCTGGAAACGGTGGCCTAGGAGCAGGTCCCGGCAGGACCCGCCTTGGCTCTGCTGGAGGTGGCCTTTGGGAAGTCCTCAGCTTCGTCCTGGCAGGCAGAGAGGGGGAGGCCCATCCTCTTTCAAGCAGAGCGCTCACATTGGTCCACAGGGATGACCAGACCTCTCGGCACCATGTGGAAGCCATAACATTAGAGCCAGAGGGACTCCCCTGTCACTGAGCTCAAAGTGCCCATTGCAGGATGGAGGACGGAGGCCCGAGCTGGGAGCTTGAGAGCAGAGACTGGAACCCTATCTGTTGCTGATGGAGGGAGAGCTCCTCCCCACAGATGGGGTTCAAATGCCTCCTTTTAATACTAGTTTTAAGTTTTCAAGTAAAGAGCAGGCATCATGGCCCCCCCCCCCCCAGGCACCCGCAGAGGGGGGCAGAGGAGGCGCCCGCTGAGGGCGGGGGTACAGACCAGCAGCTTTTCTACCACAGAACCGCATTCGGGGGGAAGGCAGGTGGTGGGGGAGGCAGGGGGGTTCGTGTGGCTTAGGCAGGTAGTGGGTGGGGTGGCCATTAAAAGGGAAGGCAGGAGAGGCAGCCGGGATAAGGACCTTGGGAGCCACATGGAAGATTCTGGCCTTGACGCTGAGTGCAGTGGGGAAGCCTGGGGAACCAGAAGCCTTGGGGGGGCCCAGTGGGATGTGCATTCAGGAAGTTCCTGCTGCTGTGATGGGGAGGGCGGCTCCACGCAGGACTGATGGAGGCAGGGCCAGTAGGCGGCAGGGGGATGTGGCATTAATTCAGGCCAGACATAGTGGCCTCTGGACAGGAACAGCGGGCTGGGGTAGGGCTGGAGATACACTGCGGGCAGGCTGAGGAGAGAGGATTGGTTACCGTTACATGTGGGTGAGAGAGAGAGGGCAGCAAGGCTGTGATGACCACGCTCCAGCCTGGGGAAGGGCGAGGCCACCTGGAAGCCCCTTCCCGGGCCTGTGCAGCTCAGGTCCAGGGAACCAGAGTCCAACCCAGCCAGTCCTCAGTGACCCGAGGTCACTCTTCGAAGGTCCCAGCAGCTCGTCCTAAAGCATCATGGGACAGCCAAGGACCACAGAAGCCTAGAACCTTCCAGGGTCCCCAGGGCCCCTTTCTCCCCGCAACCCCTGCACAGCAAAGGAAAAGTCCTCTGAGAATGAGAGTGTGGCTTGAAGTAAACAGTTCGGAATGGTGACGTGCTTGCACTTTATTAATTACACGTCCTCAATTCACTTAAACCTGGGCCTTTATTTAGATTTATGGGGATAATTGAGATTTATTGGACTAGTTATTATGCATTAGGTACAGAAAATGCCTATTGGGTTTCATGGGCAATATTTATTGATGTATAAAAAGGAAAATATGTAAAATCTAATCGCCCTTGTGTCTCGCTTCAGAGCTGACAGGACTCTAGGAATGGGGCGGATACGCTTCAGCTCACAAGGCGTTCTCACCTCTCCTGGGGCACAATTTCCTCTCCGGGCTGTTCATTTAAATAAAAACCAGACATCACACATGACAGACCCACACCTGCCCGCCTTGAGGGTGCTGTCAGGGGCTGCGTCTTTGCCAGTCGTACAGTGAAGGGCAAACGGGGGGCAGCGAGGCAGGGTGGAAAGAGCACTGGGCGGGGAGTCCAGCAGGAGGAGCACTGGGCGAGGAGCCCCGGGCCGTGGCCTGGCTCCCACTGACCTCTCCGGGCAGATCCATGAATGAGGGAGGGCTGGGGCTGGGTGGGCTGATGTCCTTTCCAGCTCTGAAGGTTGACATACCTGGAGAGGTGGCCCCACCTCCAGCTGGGGAATCATCGCTCCGTTCCCACCAGCTGTCAGGAGCCATGCTGTGACTTTCCCAGGGTTTCTCTGACACACATCAAACCCTCTAGTCCCAGAACCATGGCTTTTATGAACCTGAGGGGCCATACTGCCCGGCCTGGTGGCCTTGCGAGATTGTGTGGACAGGCCTCCCTCCCAGGGGGTCAGGCCCAAGCCACAGGGCAGCATGGGGTGGGGGGGAGAAGAAATGAGAGTAGTGAGGCCAGGCTCTGGGCTGGGGGCATTTGTGGTCCATCTGGTGAGACAGGACACCAGGCTCCCAGAAATAAGATATGGGGGAGCCTGGGAGGCTGCGAAGGGTGCCGGGAAACTGCTAGTAAATGAGGAGGGCATTGTGACCCCTTCCTGACTAACCTGAGGCGGTCTCAGAGAGGTTAAGTGCCTGTCCAAGGTCACACAGCTAGAAAGAGGCACATCCCCGACTCCACAGCCTGCAGTGGCTCTCTGCTGCCCCCAGAATGAGTCTTACCCCCTCCGTGGGGTGCTGAAGGCCCTTCCCAGTCTGGCTCTGACCCTTTGAGCTTCACCTCATCTCTCCCCGCACACTCAACAACAAACCAGCCCACAGCCTGGAGTCTCATGGTTCTAGGTCTTTGTTGGAGCTGTTCCCTTTGCCTGAAAGCTGCTCCCCGACGAGTGGTCTCCCTTCCCCTCCCCGTGCTCTCAGTTCACACCTCTGAGCTCAGAGAGGGTGAGGCCCATCCTCTTTCAAGCAGAGCGCTCACATTGGTCCACAGGGATGACCAGACCTCTCGGCACCATGTGGAAGCCATAACATTAGAGCCAGAGGGACTCCCCTGTCACTGAGCTCAAAGTGCCCATTGCAGGATGGAGGACGGAGGCCCGAGCTGGGAGCTTGAGAGCAGAGACTGGAACCCTATCTGTTGCTGATGGAGGGAGAGCTCCTCCCCACGGATGGGGTTCAAATGCCTCCTTTAATACTAGTTTTAAGTTTTCAAGAAAAGAGCAGGAATCATGGTCCCGCAGTCTCCCGGCACTGGGGTCACAACGCACCGACCAGTCCCTGCAGGGAGGAGAGGAGCAGGAGTCCTCACTGAGGGCCGGTGTGCTGGCCTCTGAAGGCTCCTGAGTGTACAGACCAGCAGCTTTTCTACCACAGAACCGCATTCGGGGGGAAGGCAGGTGGTGGGGGAGGCAGGGGGGTTCGTGTGGCTTAGGCAGGTAGTGGGTGGGGTGGCCATTAAAAGGGAAGGCAGGAGAGGCAGCCGGGATAAGGACCTTGGGAGCCACATGGAAGATTCTGGCCTTGACGCTGAGTGCAGTGGGGAAGCCTGGGGAACCAGAAGCCTTGGGGGGGCCCAGTGGGATGTGCATTCAGGAAGTTCCTGCTGCTGTGATGGGGAGGGCGGCTCCACGCAGGACCGATGGAGGCAGGGCCAGTAGGCGGCAGCGGGATGTGGCATTAATTCAGGCCAGACATAGTGGCCTCTGGACAGGAACAGCGGGCTGGGGAAGGGCTGGAGATAAACTGCAGGCAGGCTGAGGAGAGAGGATTGGTTACCGTTACATGTGGGTGAGAGAGAGAGGGCAGCAAGGCGGTGATGACCACGCTCCAGCCCGGGGGAGGGCGAGGCCACCTGGAAGCCCCCTCCCGGGCCCGTGCAGCTCAGGTCCAGGGAACCAGAGTCCAACCCAGCCAGTCCTCAGTGACCCGAGGTCACTCTTCGAAGGTCCCAGCAGCTCGTCCTAAAGCATCATGGGACAGCCAAGGACCACAGAAGCCTAGAACCTTCCAGGGTCCCCAGGGCCCCTTTCTCCCCGCAACCCCTGCACAGCAAAGGAAAAGTCCTCTGAGAACGAGTGTGGCTTGAAGTAAACAGTTCGGAATGG
>NW_006300104.1:3305625-3309817 GCF_000327345.1 Myotis davidii | reverse complement strand
CTCATCTCTCCCTGCACACTCAACAGCAAACCATCCCACAGCCTGGAGTCTCATGGCTCTAGGTCTTTGTTGGAGCTGTTCCCTTTGCCTGAAAGCTGCTCCCCGACGAGTGGTCTCCCTTCCCCTCCCCGTGCTCTCAGTTCACACCTCTGAGCTCTCACCTCCCGTCCCTGCCTCACTCAGCCTCATCCTCGGTCAGGGATTGGCCCTTTCATCATTGCTATGTTCCTATGAAGGGCCAGAGAGTAAAGATTTCAGGCTTTAACCCAGACTGTCTCTGTTGCAGCATAACTCTGCCAGCCTGCTGTGTTGCAAAATAACTTTTATCTATGGGCACTAGTATACACATTTCACATTATTTTCATGTTTTACCAAATATCCTTCTGTTGATTTTTTTTTCGGTTAACAATTTACAAATTTAAAAATTATTCTTAGCTTGCAGGCCACAACATCGCGGCTGGCTGGATTTGGCTCCTGGACCAGAAATCGCCCGCTCCTTCTCTACACTGTGAGCTCCTCAGAGGCAGAACTTGTGTTTCGTTCGGTTCTGTGTCTCAGTGAGCACTTGTTGAGTGAATGAATTAATTGCTCTCAGTCTGCTGGGAACACACCTGAGGAATCCACAGACACCCTCTGCTGCAGAGAAGCCACCGGAAACAGCCTGGGAGAAAAATCACTTCTCTCCTCCTCCCACCATCACGATTGATGCCTCCTATTGGCCGAATGCAACAGGAAGGCTGCTGGCAAAGGATGCTGGGCAATGCAGTTTGGGGGTCCAGCCCCACAATGAGGAATAGAGGAGGGGAGCGTGGGAATGGGGACGATAACCAGGAAAATATCTTGTTTGTCACCCCTTTACTGCTCAATGCATTCTCACCCTTCCACCCCTTTTCATGAATTGCAGCTGCAGCCTCCTGTTCCCGCCCAATAGGATTTCCCTCCTGTGAATGAAACATCTCGATTCCTTCCCAGAGAAGGAAGGCACGAAGTCCCACCCGCCACTTTCTTCAGCTCTGGGCGATGAGGATTCTTCCTCCAGTTTCATTACGGTCTCACCTGGATATGCTGTCGACTGGAAAACTCTAATGATCTAGATCCGCATAAGCATATCTAATATACAGTACTAGAGCAAAAGAATGGGAAAACATAACGGAATCTGAATTCATTTGTTCCACTGTAACAAAACTGTCACAGACGGGCTGACTACAACAACGGAAATTTATCACAGTTCTGGAGGCTAGAAGTCTAAGACCAAGGCATGAGCAAATTCCATGTCCAGTGAGAGCCCCTTTCCTGCTTCGTAAATGGCCTTCTCTCTGTTCCCACACAGTGGAGCGGGCAGAAGAGCTCTCTGGGGGGTCCCTTGTCTAAGGGCACTGATCTCCTGTGTGAGGGCTCCCCCCTCTGACCTAATCACCTCCCACAGGTCCCACCTCTTGATGCCATCCATCGGGGTTAGGTATCAACACAGATTTTGAGGGAACACAAACATTGAGTGTCTGTAAGACAATGTCTCATCTGTATAAACATCAAGCAGGAAAATAAAATGTTCATAATTACTACCGTCCTTATTTCCATAACTGAGCAACAGGTTATAGTTAGTATTTAGAACTGTCTTCTACCATCCTTTGGCCCTCAGGTAGGGCCCTGCGTGGTCGGTGTGGTTTAACTCTTGGGTAATTTACGCCGTTGTCTGAGGAGGTTGGAGTCCCTGGTGGGCCTGCCTTTATGGGGCTGAGATGTAGTTTCCCATTCTATTCCGCTAAGGGAGACGTTCCAGAGAACCCCCTGGGCTTCAAGCACAGATGCCTGTGCCCTCTCTTGTGCCACCCAGTTTGCTCTTGATCGTCAGGATGCACCACCCAGCCAGTCAGAACCCTCATTGCCTATCGGCTCAGTCACACGAGGAGCCCAGATTGGGCGAGTGGCCATCTTAGCTTCAAAGGAACCACTGCCATGTTCCTGTGTGGAAACATTCTCTCCTTGGGGACGACTACATTTTAGTCCTCAGAGCCCACATTAGAAGGAGAGGTAGCAAGTTTGTAATAGGCTATGAGGGGTAAGAGGGAGAGGAAACATTCCCACTTCCACCCCTTGATTCCTGGACCCCTGAATCCTGGCCCAGGAAAGGACAGACCATGTGTTGGGGGCTGGTTCACAGGATATACTCCATCCTGTAGGACCTCGCCCAGAATTGGTGAGGTGCCCTCTTTCCGGCAGACCTGACACTGAGCCATCGCGGGCCATTTGCCATTCAGTCAGGGCAGCTGCTTCAGGGAGGTGGGGGGAGTACTGTGTATTCCACAGGCGTGAGCCCCTTGCCCATGACTTTGTTCTCAGTTCCTGAGACAGAAGCAAAGCTGCATGGGACATCATGATAGTAAAAAGCTCTTCTGTAGATTCATAGTTAGAGGAGCTGGAAACATTGGTGTCTACTCCTTACAGATGAGGGCCTGCCTCCTCTTTGAATTTATGAGGACTTCTCTTCCCAGCACTGGAACCCTGGGCTGAGCGGGCTGGTGTGGGGCTAGGACCCCTTGCCCCTTACAGGAGGCCTCCGCAGCCAAGATATCCCTCCCGATTAAAAACATGCCACACGTGGGTGTCGGGCCAGCCCAGTCTGTGCCTCCAGCCCTCCCCCCAGTCCCCATGTGCTTTCCTCCTTATTTCTCTCCTTGTAGGACTTCCATCCAGCCAGATTCCAGGTGGTTCTGAATAAGGGTTGTTCTGTACTCTGGTTGTAATTTCCATGTGGTTGTGGGAGGCGGCAAGTACTGCTTATACTTACGCCGGCATCTCGGTTGATCTCCAGGAACTTTCCTTTCTTAATGGATGATACATCCCCAAATTCCCCACATCACTGGATTCTGGAAACTTCACCAAGGTGACAAGCCACGGACAGTAGCTTAGTAAGGCGTTTAAAGTGCTGTCTACTTCCTGATTAATATTTTCTTTTTATTATTACTTTCTACTGTTGATACTGTTACAGCTGTTCCCCATTTTCCACTGCTTTGCCCCCCTTCCCCCAGCGCCCCCCTCCTCTGGCCCTCACCACACTGCGGTCTGTGTCCATGGGCTATGCATATATGGTCTTCAGCTAATCTCTTCATCTTCTTTCATTCATTCCCCCCTACCTCCATCTCTCTCCCTTCTGACCGCTGTCAGTCTGTTCCAGGTATCCATGCCTCTGGTTCTCTTTTGTGCATCAGTTTATTTTGTTCATTGGATTCCACATGTAAGTGAGGTCATATGGCATTTGTCTTTCTCTGACTGGTTTATTTCAGTCAGCCTGATGTCATCAATCTGGTGAATCAGTGTCATGTCTCATGATATTCCAAAATGATCAAGCTGCCTCACACTAGATTATGACAGATCAGGAGAGCTGAGGAAGCCCCGAGACCAGGTGGACCCTGTGTCTTCCAGGATAAAACTAACTGCTCCCGGCTGTCATTGCACTTGAGTATAGAGAGCAAAGCGTTTGCCAGCTCAAAAGTGCAAACAGTGTCCAAAGCAGCGTCTACCTTCCACAGGGCTGGAGGCAGTGTTGACCTCAGCAGCACCTGCAATTGAACTCGATCTGATTCATTTTGCGATAACTGTTTTCTAAGGCATAACTTCCTTTTGCACAGGCCAAACAGGCACGTCAAAGGGGGGTGTGGTTGGAATGGCCACCACTGAGTTTCTATTGTGAGAGGATCTTTAAGAATGAAGGTTAACTTCCCCAGACAGAAGAGGGAAGCTGCTCTTGATGACAACGGGGCCACAGGGGGATGTGGAGGAGCAAGTCTCTCAGACTCACCTGAGTTCTCGTGCTGGTCCCAGGTTCTCTACTTCCTTGAAGATGCCTTCGCTCTCACATATGAAAACTGACAGAGCTGTGAGTTCAACTTATCTTGCAATTCTGGGACTCATGAGAAGAAATTTGGGATCTGATTTTCAGCTCTATCTGTCCTGTGGCCACCAAAGATAAAAGATCGGGTCAGAGTTACCATGGAAGGTCCCCAGTTCAGAAACCATGCTTTAAACTGATAGGCTGCCCTGGCCGGTTTTGCTCAGTGGATAGAATGTCAGCCTGCAGACTGAAAGGTCTCGGGTTCAATTCCAGTTGGGGGCACATGCTCAGGTTGCGGGCTTGGTCCCCAGCAAGGGGTGTGCAGGGGGCAGCTGCTTAATGATTCCCTCTCATTATCAT
>NW_006300104.1:3305024-3305598 GCF_000327345.1 Myotis davidii | reverse complement strand
ATATATATATATACAAATTGATAGGTTAGAGCCCTGAGTTTGTGAATTTTTTTCTGTAAACTCTCCAGTAACCATCACACCCCAGATTCCTTGTAAATAATCATCAATACTATCAAGATGATCGAATCAGCAGCCATTTGGTCTACCTAAAGTTTTGTCTTCAATTGGCATTGCATCCCATACAAGTACACAATATAAGTGATTTTGATAATTTTTGACAATTTCAGTAATTTTGATGTCACTGAATCTCAGAATCCCAGGATCCCATTTCTCACTTGGTAATGAGGCCATCACTGCCCAGCAGACAACCAAGCCCAAGTCCCATTCTTACTGGTTTGTTTCCTGTGATTACTCCTGGGGCCCAAGTGCTGTAACATTCAGGGTTCATTTAGGGAAACCACAGAGAACTATCAAACCTCGGAGATCCGTTTCATGGAACTGCCTGCCACTGCCTTGAAAGAGCTGGAGGAACAAGAGAAGAAGGCAAGACAACCCAGAGGTGATGCGTGACTTCAGAAGGCTGCCACCATTCCTAGGAATGAGGCGTTGTTAGCAGAGCCAAGGACCACGCTTC
>NW_006300104.1:3281108-3305006 GCF_000327345.1 Myotis davidii | reverse complement strand
GGTTAGGTGGGGGTGCTCGCTATTGGGGTGTTGCTGTTGCAATCACTGCCCTGACAGCTGCCAGGGTCACCCAAGCCACCTGCAGTTGCCACTGGAGCACCGAAGAAGAGGAAACTTCTTCCTTCTGGATATGCCAGTTAACAAGAGAGAAAAAACGCCTGATGACACCTCCTCTCCCAGCCCCTCCCAATTTTCTTCTGGAGCCTCGTGGGCCACAGGTGACTGCAACCCAGATGACAAGGGAGCCTGGCATATAGAGAGGACACAAGAGAGCAGAGCTGGAGGGAAGAGACGCCGCACGTAGATGAATGATGTGCACAGTTGTCTATGGCTTGAATTTTTATAACAAAAATAAATATGTTTGAAAAACCACTCTGTTACTTACTAGGTGTGCGACCTTGAGCTGGAACTTAACCTCTCTGAGAATCAATTTCCCCAGACAGTCACATCCACTTCACAGGGTTATCGAATGAGGATTCGATGAGATGCATTACATGAGAGTAACTAACACAGAGTCTGGCATGTAATAGGCTCCATCTTTCCTCAATGACCTTGAACTAGGGCCTGAGCCTCCCCGGGGCTCTGTTTTCTCATCTGGTAAATGAACGAGGGTGGACTGAAGGCTCCCTAAGGTGCTTCCAGATGTGATGAGCTGTAAGGCTATGAATCACCCTTAAATAAAATGAACAGATTGGGGCTGGCAGGAGAGGTCGATGGCGGGGTCTGGCTGCTGGGAAGGAGCCCAGGGGAAGAACCAAAGGCTGGAAAGAAAGGCTTTAATTGTGTCTGAGTGTTCCGGGCTGTGCGCTTTGCTGGAGAGCATCTTCAAATGACAAACGGATCAGACTTCCGTGGCCTTAATGTGTCTTATAACTCCTGGCTAATGTCGCCCTTGGCAGTAACAACTGCGGTCTCTATTCCCTTTGATATGCGCACTCTTTCAATGCCGCTCAGACAACAGGAGGCTGCCTGGGGCAGCGTGTTCTGCACCTGCACCAGTGAAGCAGAGCCGCCTTGGGTTAAAGGCAGTGGGAAGGTTAGGTCTGTACACTCAGGAGCCTTCAGAGGCCAGCACACCAGAACTTCCGAGTCTTCCTGTCCGGATTGGATTCAGGCCCCTCGGGGCTCAGGTTCCGAGGATGGTTGAGTGGTTAAGAGCCTGGTGGTTAAGAATATGAAGGTTTGGAGTCAGGCAGCGGTGGATTTGAAGTTCTGCTTTGCCACCTGTGACTAATGTCTCTTATTGAATACTTCCCTGGGACACCGTTTTCTTATTTGTTAAGCTGGAATAATAACAGATATTGTTTATGTCCACTCAGTAGCTCCTCCTTCAGTGTCTCCTCCTGGACCCCCTTCACCCTGATTTTAAGAGACTACCCTCCTCCACTGTTCAGATGGCACAATTCCGACAAGATGACCCGTCACAGCCCCTGCCCAGTCTATAGGAAATCACACAGAAGCTTCACTTCTTTAACGTCACCTTTTCTCCTTCTTTCCATTTTTTAAAAATGTCTTTTTATTGATTTCAGAGATGAAAGGAGAGGGAGAGAGAGAGAGAAACATCAATGATGAGAGAGAATCATTGATTGGCAGCCTCACATCCCCTACTGGGAATCAAACCTCACAACCTGGGCATGTGCCCTGACAGGGAATTGAGCCATAACCTCCTGGTTGATGCTCAACTACTGAGCCATGCTGGCCGGTTGCTTTCCTTTTGATTCAAACTGGCCTCATCCAACCTAGGAGTACCCTGACTCACTCACCTCCCACTCCCTTGCACGTCATTAAGACTCAGGGCAGTGAGGTTCTGGTTGGCATCAAATAATCTCCGGAACAAAGCCTCGTGCTTGTTGACCACAGAGACAGAGTTTGAATCAAACTGAAGATAGCATCTAGGCTCAGTTGTGTTTCAGCTCCAGGCCCAGAAAAGCAGACCGACCCCACCGACCTCACCCTTGTGAAACCAGACAGAGCGACGCCATAGCTGACATCAGGAGCAGATGCAATGACCAACTCCCTCAGTGGTTCTCAACCTTCTGGACCTTTACATACAGTTCCTCATGTTGTGACCCAACCATAAAATTATTTTCGTCGCTACTTCATAACTGTCATGTTGCTACTGTTATGAATCGTCATGTAAATATCTGATATGCAGGATGGTCTTAGGCGACCCCTGTGAAAGGGTCGTTCGACCGCCAAAGGAGTCGCGACCCACAGGTTGAGAACCGCTGAACTACCTCCTACCCTAGCACGGAACAAGCAGGAGAGACCATGACCCCGACTCCCTTCGTCGCCGTGAGTAATGATTTTCCCGAATATAACCCATCCCCTAGAAGCCATAGGGGAGCCAGGGCTGAGAGCAATTGCTTACCTGTGACTCTGGGCTGGGCACCATTTCCTTAACTACTAACCCTATGTTTCTCAGTGTCAAGCTCCTGTTCGCATTTGACTGGGCTTTGATCCACGCAGGCAAATGAATCCCTTCAGCTCGGTAACATAGCTACTTAGGTGAGAGCAGAAGGCCAGGCTGGACCAAGCACAGGATTCACGGAGTGAGCAGGTGATTGATCAGATTCCCTCTGGGTTCCATATGCAGACTTGGGAGAGAGAAGCTCTCTCTTCCCTTTAGAGTCACCAAGTGGGACAAGTGGGAGCTTGGAGCTGCCAGTGGTTGAGTCTCATTTCCCCTGCTGCTTCAAGCTGAAGAAGTCCAGCTACAAAGGGAGAGAGGGGCCCCCACAGAAAAAGAAGTCCAATGAGCAGAGGCAGAGAGATAAAGAGAGAGGGGGTGGGGGGGGACTCTACTGACCTAAGTGAAGTCCATGAACACAGCTCTGCCTGAAGCTATGTGTCCCCATTTCCCACCTCCGTGAGCCACTCAATGTCCTATTTGGTTAAGCCAGTTGGAGTTGGGTCTCTGTGATTTTCAACCAGAGGAATTCTAACACAACTGCTTCTTTGGTATGTTGTCAAGATTCAACAACATCATTTTAGTAAAGAACTTAAAACAGCTTATAGCCCACGCTCATTAAACATTGGCTTTTACTATTGTTGTTCTTTTTGTTGTTGTTGTGAATTCTCCCCTGAGGATATTTTCCCATTGATTTTTAGAGAGAGTGGAAGGAAGGGAGAGAGACAGAGAGAAACATTGATGTGTGAGAGACACATCGATTGGTTGCCTCCTTCACCTGTCTCAACCTGGAGCCAGGGATTGAGCCTGCAACCGAGGTACATGCCCTTGACCGTAATCGAACCTGGGACCGGCTAGTCCTATTGTTGTTCTTATAGTCATTTGTCTGTTTGTCTCATTCATCTTTGCCTAGTGAGTCCCTGTGACACATGACCTTTGCAGCTGCTATTTCTTATACCCCAGACACTCTACCCAGCTCTTCACGTGGCTTCTTGTCATCAGTCAGGCCTCAGCACACATGTTCTCTCCTCTGAGGGGCTCTGTCTCTGCTCACCCAGCGTGGGCCTCCTCTTCGCTCCCTGGGGCACCTCACAGTACATTTCCCTCCTCTTAGATTTCACGGCCTATTCGTTAGTGCTCTGTGCATTGTCCACCTCCCCAGTCACACTATGAGCTCCAAGAGGGCAGGAACCATGTGACTCCTGCCATTGCCATGTCCCTTGTGCTAAACACAATGCCCGACACATGCTAGGCCCTTGTCTCACTCAGCCACTGCTGTGTCACAAACCACCCCAAAGCCAGTGTTGAACACAATTGACTCTCATTCATGTCTCACAGTCTGGTTGGAGGTCAGTTACCCTAGACAGGGCTTGGCTGGCTGGATGTGCTTCAAGCTGCAGGTCTGGTTGAGCTTCTCTGCTTGCTATGTAGTGGGATCAGACCTGCCACGTATGTTGCGAAGCTGCTGCTCGTGGAAACTCCATAGCAGCACCAGCCAATCTAAGCCTGGACCACATCAGCTGCTTGATCCCTCACTCGGCCCTAATCCAGGCTGCTGTCTCAACCCCATGCTAGCCAGGCTCAGCCCCACCAAGTTCCACCATCAATCATCTCCCCAGCCACAGGGTCTGCACACAGTAGGGCTGCAGAAAGCATTGCTGGGTGCTTCTTTGCCTGCTCGGTTCTCATGTGGTAGAGATGGTCTGAGTCAGCAGGACCCCAGGGACTGAGAAGTTTCTTCAAGGAAAAGGAAGCATGTCACTGCTTTAGGCTCACCTCCTCTTCTCTCTCCGGGGCGCGAAGAGAGAGCTGGCCCAGGCAGGGAGCTTTCTGCTCATTTCAAAGTAAACGCTGCACTTTATTGGGCTGTGCTTTTTCTCTGAGTGCATTCTTTGGCTCCACCATCGTCAGGCCTCTCATGCCACATCAAAGCGTCTGTAAACTGCACACTCCACCAGCCCCGGAGGGCCGTCACTCTGTTGTCCCACTCCACCACCACCCATAACACAATCACCTCCATTCGGCCAGGAAGTCCTCCTGCCAGGAGAAGTCCTCAGACTCAGCAGGAGGTTCTGACTCAAGTTACACAGAGGACAAAGAACAGAGTAAAAAGCTACCGTAATACGATCTAATTCATCGCTGCCTCCCAGAAAATGTCACTCCGGAGAGACAGACTCCGCCCCGCCGGACTCCAGGGCTCACTCGGAAGCACTCAGCAACTGCCTATTCACAGCTGATGAGAGCAGCCCCAGGAAATGGTAATTTTAACATCAATTTATTGAGCCCTGTGCATGGGTCAGGGCTTCCAGGAGGAGGAATTAAGTCATTGTTGGAGAACTGGCAGCTGCCAAGCTGAGCTCAGCTGAGTTGCACAGACCATGTCTGGCTTTGAATTCCCGGAGGAAGGGGGGGGGCAGGGCTGGTGGTGGCGTATTCTAAGCACATCCAGAACCACACCTTGGAGACTGGCCCTAGGCACCTGTTCCAGCAAAAGGACATTCTCCAGGAGAGAAAACCGAGGCCACACACACTGAGTCAATGGCAGACCTGGGTCTCTGAGCCTGAATCCCGACAGCTCCCGTCCTACCCCTGGCTTCTTTGAAGAGCAGGCTGTGTGGGAATCATGATGAAAAGACAAACAAATCAAGAAGAAAAACCCTGGACCCATTCGCAGACTGTGTGACCGAAGGGGGTGGTCTGGTACTGGGCACATTGCCAAGCCACTCTCCTACTCATGGTCTGTTTCCTCATCTGTATAAGGAGGAGGTTGATGGTGTTTGAGATTGCTTCTACTTCTGGTACTGGGCAAAACTATGTTACTATGGACCTCAGTTTCCTGTCTTTCAAGTGGACACAATCTTCTACTCCCCACCCGCTGTGAGGACCACACCCACTTCAGAAGCTCCCTGGCACAGTGGGGTGAAATAAACCCTAGGACCAAGCGATCAAGCTTCACATAGCAGCAGCACAGCAGCTTAATGCAGAGTCAGGGCCCAAGCGATCAAGCTTCACATAGCAGCAGCACAGTGATGCTTGGTGCAGAGTCAGGGTCACATCTGAACTGCTGGCAGGAGCAAAGAGCCAGGAGAGTGGTCTCAGACTCGGCTATGGTGCTTACAGTCCCTGGAAAGGCCCTTCTGAACTGCTGGCAGGAGCAAAGAGCCAGGAGAGTAGTCGTCAGCTATGGTGCTTGCAGTCCCTGGAAAGGCCCCTTTAGAATGAGGGAGATCTTTAACGCAAATTCCCCTTCACTGTCACAGCAAGTCCGTGGAATTACAGGTCTTGGGATGTCTGTCCAAGGAAGACTCGGTAGTGCTGGGCTGTGGGCAAAGACCCGGGGGTGGAGGTGGGGGAAGAAATGTGAAGGGGGAGGACCAGGATGACAACAGGCTCCTGCCTGTGGTGCAACATGTCCAAAGTATGGGCTCCTGCATCAGAAACACGTGACATCAAACGCTGCGTCCATCACTCACTAGTTACACGATTGAGGGAAACTCAACTTTTTTAAACTTCCGTTTGCACATCTATGAAATGGGAAATGAGAATGACACCTCTCTCACAGGGATATGGTGACAAAGTCCTTGGCACCACACCTAGCCCAGGTTATTTCCTGGATGGCAGCATCAGTAGCAAGAGTAGTTGCTGCAAATCTACAGTGATGCGTTCTTTAAGGAGGGGATGCAGAATCCAACCCACTGACTGTGGGGACAGGGGAGAAAGGGCTGTGGTTTGGAGAGGAGCAGATGGGCGGGCCTGAGCTGAGTGAAATCTGGAGAGGCACACTCAGACCAGGCGAATGAAGGAGTGCAGTTAACAACTTCTGATTGTGTTAATGATAGCAGGAATTATTCATATCAGTCTAACAGCAATTATATTAGTGGGAAGAAGAGTTATGAATCCATGTTCTAATGGTGGCTGTAATGAGGATTGTAATAAGAAGCTGAAGGCAATTTCATCTCGTAGATCAATCAAGAAGAAATTTAAATGGAGAAGATTCAGGGTGAGGGGAGATTGCTTTCAGTACTGATGGGCTATATCAGATATAGAACCAAAACTGTGGTCTAAGACAGGGTTATCATCCAAGTGGGAGAAGCCCCCACATACATTGTCATACCAACATTTTAAAGTCCGTATGTAATGGGGGTTATTGATAGCATGGCCCTTAGAAAAAATAGCATGCATGCCCTCATTTTAAAGGTAAAGAATCGGAGGCCTCGATGGGAAAGGTGACTTGCCCAAAGTCATGGCATGAGCAAACTGTAGAAGTCAGGGACTAGAGTCCTATTTTTCTGTGCTTTCCCCACATGGCTTGAAAACATTCTCTGGCCATGTGTGAATATGTTGTGCCCTCATTTTAAAGGTAAAGAATCGGAGGCCTCGATGGGAAAGGTGACTTGCCCAAAGTCATGGCACGAGCAAACTGTAGAAGTCAGGGACTAAAGTCCTATTTTTCTGAACTTCCCCCTGTGCTTTCCCCACATGGCTTGATAACATTCTCTGGCCATGTGTGGATATGTCTCAGTCTAGGTAACATATTGATTAGATGCAATGACCTATCATGACCTGAGCTTCGCACATGTCTTAGCCAGGAGACACCAGATGATCCTTCTTGGCCTGAACAACACAGACACTCCCCAGCCCTTCATTGGCGTGGCTTCTGTCCGCGGTACTGAAACGGGGTTAGCATTTCAACAGATGATTCTCAGCATCAATTCCCTATTCTGTCCCACTCTGTGAGTACTGCTAAGGATTGGCTAATAAACTTTATAAATTCAACGTTATACATTTTAATTTTTAGGCAATAACAATGGACACATTTTAAGTGTGCAGGTCAATGGCTTTTGACAAACCTATATGCATATGGATTTTATTACCCCAATTAAGATAGGGTAAGTTCCCCCCATACCTCTTGTCCATCAACTGCTTCCCACCTCTCCGTGTTCGGTATTGTAAGATAAGCTGAGTCAGAGCAGGCACAAGGAATGGGGGAACCACGGGGTGGGAGCAGCAGGGGCAGAGGAGACTTCCTGGGAGAATGAGCTTTAATCCAATATGAGTAGGTGTTAGTCAGCTGAAGGGGTGGTGGACAAGGGAACTCCAGGTCTGTATTCTGGGTTGATATAGTGCATGTGTCAATTTTTGGCTTTGTAGTTGTGGAGAAGAAGAGTACTTCTTTACCTCTCTGAAAACATATTTCACTTAGATATTATTATTTTCAAGCCATCCAAGCTCACAGCTTTGCTTATCAAAATAATAGCCAATCCTTCTTTCCAAGGGTCATGATTTTATTTTTCGGTGGCTACACCAATGAGAAAATGGGCAAAACCAACCCTATCTACCCTCTACTTGGGGACAGGGGATGAGCTGATCTGTTGAAAAGTAGAATAAGTTACATCTGCACAATAAAACCCAAAAGTTTCTTGGAAAAACAGACCCAAAATAGCTCCTGCGAAATTTATAAGGGTTGTATACACATAAGTACACATATACATACATCAGAACATATATATATGGAAGCACAATGAGATGGTGCCTACATGAAGATACATATTCCCACATTCACATATGGCCACACACACACAGATACACATATATTTGTATACCCTTCATCTCATAACAAGTGAATAGACAGATGGAAGAGTTTATGATGCAGTCTAACTTTCTCAACTCCATAAACTGTTAGTTCCAGGTAGGAACAAACCATAGGAAGTAAATTAAGTCATTAATTATGAGTTTGGGCAGCCACTTCTACTTTGGGTTCATCATCTATCAAATAGAGGTCAGAGTGGGTGAGGGTAGGGATTGGATTGGTTGAGTCCCTACGGCCTCTCCAGTTCTCACACTATAGGGGTTAGGACTCCTGACCTGTAAGTAGAGGATAATAATAAAATCTTTCTTGGCTAGAGCACTACATGTAAAATGCTTAGAGCAAGGTATGATTAGTCTTCATAATCTTAGCCATTCCAATTGGTGAATTTTAATATCTCACCATCCATCATTTAGTATGAATTTGCTTAATGACTACTATTGTTGAGCATGCTTTCATGAGCTTATTTGCATCTGCTTTGATAAGGTTTTAGTCTTAAAAAATTGCCCTTTAAAACCTGGACTGTTTTCTTATATAAAAGTTTGAGAATTCTTTGCATACTATGGATACATATTTTTTAGCACACATGTGATTGACAAATATTTTCTTTCAGTTGGTGGCTTATCTTTTTATTCTCTTTAGAGGTGTCTTTCAAAGAGTAGAATTTTTTTTATATTTTGATGAAGTCAGATTAGCTTGTTCCTTTTTGGATTGTGCTTTTGATATTATATCTAAGAAATATTTGCCTAAGCCAACATCATAAAAATTTCCTATTCTTTTTTCTGAAGCCCTATAGTTTCAGTTTTTACATTCAGTATGGATCAAAGTTTTTAATTTTTGCAAAAGGATGGCCAATTTGCATATGGATAGCCATAACTATTTCTTGGGGGGGTGGAGAACTAACACTTTTCAACTGAATTGTTTTATACCATTGTAAAAAATCAGGTGTCTGTATATATGTGTATCTATTTCTAAATCCTATTCTACTCCATTAATCTATTTATCACTCTTGATGCCAATATTACTTATATTATGCCAATATCAGTCTTGATTACTGTAGCTTGTAACAGATACTGTTAGTCTTCTAACTTTGTTTTTTTCTTTAAAGGTGCTTTTGAATATTGTAGGGGTTTTTTTTGCATTTACATATAGATATTAGTCAGTTTGTTGTGTGGCTCCATGGTTGAGCATCGACCTATGAACCAGGAGGTCACGGTTTGATTCCAGGTCAGGGCACATGCCCTGGTTGTGGGCTCAAGCCCCAGTAGGGGGCATGCAGGAGGCAACTGATCAATGATTCTCTCTCATAAGTGATGTTTCTATCTCTCCTATTCTCCCTTCCTCTCTCTAAAAATCAATAAAAATATATATTAGAGTCAGTTTGTTAATATCTGTAAAAACACTGTTGGGTTTCTAATTGGGGTTGATTAAATCCATAGAACAAGTAGTGGAAAACTGATGGTGTTTTGTAGTTTTCAGTGTATCAGATTTGTGCATCTTTTATCAGATCCTTCTCTAAGAATTTCATATTTTATGCTATTGTAAATGGTTTTGTTTTTCTATTTTTTGTTTGTTGCTATCATAGAGAAATATATCTGATATTTGCATACTGAGCTTGTATTCCAAAATCTTTTGAAACTCACTTATTAGTTTTAGTATCTTTTTTTGTAATGTAAATTTCACCAGGTTCTCTGCATAAATGATCATGTTGTATTTGAATAAAGGCAGTTTTGTTTCTTTTATTACTGAGTGACTTTTTTTTTCTTGTCTAATTGCTTTAGCCAGAACCTCCAGTACAATATTGACTAGAAGTGGTAAGAGCAGAAATCTGCCTTCTTCCCAATTTTTAGAGGCAAAGCATTGTCTTTCACCACTAATAGGGCACTATAGGCTTTTTGTAGATACTCTTCATTCCATTGAAGAAGTTCACTCCTCTTTCTACCTAGTTTTTTCTTTTTATCAGAAATGAGTGTTAGATTTTTATCAAGTGTTTTTTATGGATCTTTTAAGATATCATATAGGCTTTTTTCTTTTTGAGTTTCTTAATATGATGAGTTATTGATTTGAAAATGTTAAACCAACTCTTTATTCCTGGAACAAATCTCACTTAATCATAATGCATTATCCTGGATTTGAGTTTTTATAATTTTGTTTAGAATGTTTACATTTAATTTCATGATATATATGGGTTACAGTTTTCTTTTTTTGTTATGTCTTTGTCAGGTTTTGGCATAAGAGAAATACTGGCCACACACACACACAAAATGAGTTGGAAAGTATTTACTTATCTCCATTTCAGGGAAAACTTTGTATAGGATTGGTTTTATTTCTTCCTTAAATGATTGGTAGAATTCACCAGTAAAGCCATCTGAACCTGGATTTTTCTTTTGGGGAAGATTTTGAACTTCAGAATGTATTTAAATAAATTTGTTACTATTCATGTTATCTATTTCTTCCTGAGTGAACTTCCTTAGTTTATATCTTTATAAACTTAGTTCAGTTCTTTCAAGTTGACAAACTTACTGGTGTAAAATTGTTTATTATATTTCATTCTTATATTTTAATATCTGTAGAATCTGTAGTTACCGTATTTGCCGGCGTATAAGACGATTTTTTGGCCCTGAAAAATATGCCTCCAAGTGGGGGGTCGTCTTATACGCCAGGTACACTTCAGATAGACTGCCCATAGTGCTTGCCCCGTGCCATAGTGGCCTCCCGATGCCCGCCCACTTCATTCCACATACCGTTCAGGCATCAGCAGCGCTGCTGGGTGTATGCTCGGCTGTTATGCGATTTTGCTGTTATGCGATTTTACCACACTCGCAAAATCGCACACAGCCGACCATACACCCAGTATGATAGCGCAAAATCACGAATCGCGATACCATACTGGGTGTATGGTTGGCTGTGTGCGATTTTGCGAGTGTGGTAAATTCGGGTTACCGTATATTTCTTTACATATGCATTGAAGATTCGCGATTTTGCGCTATCATGGTTGCTAGGGACTTGCCCGGCACTTGCTCTCTACCTCTATTTGTTATCTTTCTTCTATCATTGACAGTCCCTCTAGGTTGTGGGCTGCTTGCCTGTGTTTCTGAGAAGCATCTACGGTACCGTCTATAGAGTGTGTTTTCTTTAGTGAATTACCGGTATGTTTACCAGTAATAAACTTGCACTGTTTTATGTATATGTTTGATTACATACAGCCTTGTGACAGTTTTCCTGCATGTCATAAGCATTTGAATATAAATTAAAATGTTAAAATCAAATCTGATATTGTTTTACCTTTTATTTGGTGTGTGGAAGGTGTGCGGAAGAGGGGGTAGTCTTATACGGTGAGTATATAACAAACTCTGTATTTTGAGTGGAAATGTTAGGGGGTCGTCTTATACGCCCAGTCGTCTTATACGCCGGCAAATACGGTATGTCATCTCTCTCATCTCTGATATTTGTGTCTTTTTCCTTTTTTTTTCTCTCCTGATCAGTTTTGCTGGAGGCTTATCAATTTTTATCATCAACCAGCTTTTGTTTTATTGGCTTTCTCTATTATTTTCCTGTTATTATTTCATTGACTTTTATTCTTTTTTTTCTTTGTTGTGTTTTCCCCCAACATCAATTATCCCCCATACCTCCACCTACCCCTTAATCACCACACTGTTGTCCCTGTCCATGAGTTCCTATTCTCTTTTTCCCCCCTCAATCCATCCACCCACCCCCAACATCCCTTCACCAGAGCTGTCTAACCTGCTCTCTCTGAGTCTCTCTATTTTGCTTGTTAGTTCAGTTAATATTCTTATTTTAATTATCCCCTTTCTTCTATTTACTCTGGGCTTCCTAAGATTGAATCTGAGCTAATTAATTTGGGAACTTTTTAAAAAAAATATATAGACCAATAGTGCTACAAGAAAGGTATTGGTTGAATGAATAAACACAACTTATTTTTGTTGAATACCTGGTTGCTCTGCAGGCATTTGCAATTTTACAAAGACCAAGATGACAAGCCAAAGAAAGGATGTTCCTGCAGTGGAATTTCAGGCTCCGGTGAGCTGGGTCTGGAAGTTTCTTCTATTGTTTAGTGCCTGGGGGAGGAAGTGGCCCGTCACAGCAGGTGGAACCTTCTATTCATTGCTTTCCAGTACAAAATTAGGAAAACAATCACATCGTCTCTTGAAAGAGCAGGGCTGTGTCTTGGAGACAAGTGTGCTTCCCCTTGGCTTTCTGGGGAGGAAACTTCTTTAGTCCTGTCAGGTTTTCCTGCAGTGGTTTCAGTCCACAGAACACTCCTTCCTGACATGCCTGGGGCTGAGCCCTGGCTGACTCCAGGGCCATCTCAGCTCTGATCTCACAGCTGCCTGTCATCCCTGCCTTGAAAGAGCCAAGGGTTACAAAGAAGAGGGATAGGAAGTGGGGCCTGCAGCGTCCTCCTCTAGAATCCCCCTCTCTTGGGAAAGGGTGAAGAGCCCCCTCAGGCATTGGTGTTGATGCAGGATTATCAGTAATTATAAATATAATTCGGTGGAGAAATGACAGCTGGTTCCCCTAAGAGAAATGGGAAAGGGAATGAGGAGGGGAGGGGCTGGGGGAGACCGGGCAGCTGCTCCCCGGAGCTGTGAGAGCAATTGCTTATTGGACTGTCAGTGCTTCACTCTCTCACCCTGATTTCAAGTCTCAAAGTTCCAGCCGTGCTGGTAGCCTCCCTTCCCGAGCTCCTTTCTGCCTCAGGGCCTTTGATACACAGTTCCCGCCACCAGGAAAGCTCTTTCCTTTCCTTTTGCCTCTCAGTTTAAACTGAGTCTCTTAAGTGAGGTCTCCTCTGGATCCGCACCCTAATAAGGTTCCTGTTCGCTTCCCTCGTGTTGCCCATTCTCTCCCTTTCTAACAAGCATCGCAGCATCAATGGTGCGTTCATTGTTTGATTCTCTATGTCCACCACTCCCCTGGACTATAAGCTCTATGGAGAGAGGGTGTGTCCTGTTGTATTCTTTGTGTCTCTCACATCATAGGTGCTAAGTGAATACCTGGGGAATGAGTGAGTGAGTGAGTGAATGAATGAATGAATTTGAAAGTCTATGCATGACACAAATTATAAAAGAAAAAACTCAGTGTTAGGCTTCATCCAATGAATTAAAGCTACAAGCCCTCTACAACAGCTGAAACCAAACAATCTGACCATGCCAAGTTTTAGCAAGAACGTGGAGGGGCAGGAACTCTCACGGACCGCTGGTGGAATGTAAAACTGTGCAATTGCTTTGGAAAACATTGCGACCGTTTCTTTTTTATTTTATTTTTTTTTAATTTATTTTTTTTTATTACAAAGGGTATTACATATGTGTCCATTTTTTGCGACCGTTTCTTTTAAGGTCAGACCTACACCTACCATATGAACCAGCCATTCCCCTCCTAGGTTTTTACCTGAGATAAAAGGAAGCATTTACTCTGCAAAGGTGTGTACATGAATGTTCATTACACCTGTATCTGTAATTGCCCCAAGTGTCCACCAACAGGTGAATGGATAAGCAAATGGAAGTGTATTTGTACTTATAGAATACTACTCAGCCATAGAAAGGAACGAACTATTGACACACACACCAACATTGATGAATTTCAAAATATTATGCTGAGGAACTCGATGATTCTATTTTTCATTCTAGAAAATGAGCACTAATCCATTGTGACAGAAAACAGTGTGGGGAGGGTAGAAGGCTGACAAAGGTGTAGAGGAAATTTTGGAGCTCTGAATATATTCATTCATTCTTTTGGTGGTGATGGTTTCATGAGTGTAGACATTTGTTAAAATTCATCAAACTGCGCACTTCCAATATGTGTAGATGGTGTAATTTTATTGCAATAAAGTGATAAAAAAAGCCAAATACCCTCAGAGCCTTTGAACATGGGGGAGGCTTCTTTTCCATAATCCACATGTGACCTGTTGGTACCTGTGGCGAAGGTTGGATGTCTCCATGGCGACCTGCTGAGGAACCTGACAAATGTTTAACTCTGCTTGATTCCGCTCATCCCTTCTTCCAGGAAGATCAAAACATTTTGACACCTCTGACAAGCTTGAGGACTCAAGTATCTATCAAAGTGCCACTGAAATGCCAGCAGGACCCCACCTGTGTGCCTTGAGCTGAGGGTACCACACATGATCAGGGTAGTTGTCCTGAGCTTGTCAGAGAGGCTCCCCCCGACCCCCCCTGCCGTGGTGGGAGAGGTGGGGAGACCCCTGGAGGTCATGGAGAACCAGAACACACCACCAGTTCCACCTACCTGTCTCTTAATAGGAATGTTTATCAGTGCTCAGTGTGTGATTGACGGAACAAACGAGTTTATCTGATTGGTCCAGCCCACTGAAGGCAGCTGCTGATTGGCTCCTCCTGTGATTTGCCTGCAGCAACCACAGAGAGTGTCCATTTGGTTGGCTGTGGTACATACCCTCTTCCCCAACCCTGGGTTATTCTGAGGCATCCACCATCCCATTGCTTATTCATTCTGTCTGCAGTCCATGAGGCTGCCTAGCAGAACCCTGGAGATCACCTGGGCATTATCTTGTCCAGGGGCTATGGCAACTGTGGCACTGCCCCACTGCCCACTGGGGCACATGGCTAGGCCTCCGCCAATCAGAGCCTTCCCTGATGTCTGCCACATGAACACTGGGAGAGAGATGGGCTCGCTTGTCTGGGACCACAAGCTGTAAGAACCACCTGAGCCTGGGTCACTGGTGGCCATCTTCCCCACAGTCAGTAGAAAGCCAGCCGAGAAGGACATCACACAAGGGAAGCAGAGCTCGGAGAAGGGAGGAAGGATTCAGCCCTGGGGAGATGGTTTGAGCTCTTGCCTCCAGTCATCTGTGAAACCAATTCCGTGCCCTCTATTTTCCAGTTATGAGGGCCAATTAGTCTTTATACCTTTTGTTCCAAGCCTTTGTGTTCTGTCCCTTGCAATAGAAGGTTCTGCCTAAAACAAGCTGCAATTAAGGGGCAGAACCCAACTTCAGGCAGAAAGAGAGCAATGTCTGGAATGGAGCAGCAGAGAAGCCACAGAGCTGAGCTGCCAGAGCTATGGGCAGTGTCACCAGCGCAGGCAGCAGCTGTCAGTGGGGCTGGGGGCAGAAGCCCTGGCCATGCCAATCTGCAAGGCCTCCTGGATCCCTGCTCCACTGGGCCTGGGCAACTGTGCATTTGCACATAAGTCTGGCCATTTCACTCATACACGTTCCCTGCCTGAGCTCTACTGGCATTTGGGGTGGGGGTCCTTGGTAAGATGTCATAGCAATGTAGAATTCTAGAATCACAGTCTTAGAAACGTAGAATTCTAGAATCTTCCAAGAATTCATTACTTCTGTGGAATATTTTCTGGACACCCCCCTTTGAGCCAAGCACTGAGCAGGGTGCTGGGACACAGAGCTGAACAAGACAGGACAGTCTCTGCTTTCATGGAGGGTCCATTCTAGAATTGTGGAAACTCAGAGCTGGTGAAGCAAGGGAATTTGTCAGCTCTACCTCTTCACTCCTCACCGCTCCACACCCCAAGAGGAGGAAGGAGAGGTCAGGCTTGTGGAAGGGAAGGACACTGTGGAAGGTGGCAGGAGTGGATGGAACCCTGCTAGAGCCTTCTAGAAACAGGGCGCCTAAGGCAATGAGGGACCTGGACACCTGCCCTCCTCTCCCCTCTACTTCCCACCGTTTCTGCCTCTACCAACTCTGGGCACTCACCTGTGGGCTCAAGGCCACCCAGGTATGGGCGCTGATGGGCCTCTACCTGGGCCAGGAAAGGAGCCTGCAGGCTGTGGATGTCTCATGTGGCCCCTGTGAGGGCCCGAGCCCAGCCCTGATGCTCAGCCTGGTTCCTCTGGGCACAGGCTCCCTGGGGCGGTTCTGAGAGCCAAGTCCACCTTTCTCTTTAAACACTAGAGAGAAAGCTATGCCAGGTTCTATTTTTAAACTTTAATTACACTATCACCAAAACAAAATAAACTATGTGGTCTTTAATGCTTACCTTTCATGGTGATCAGCGTGAGATTTTATTCTTATTAAACAAGAAGGAAATGGGCTCCATCAGCCAAGTCAGCTTCAGGAGCTGCAATTATGTTTATGGGCCTCCCTTACTTTTGTATATTTCATTTTGCAGAGTGGTTCATGCATATGGTTGGGAAAAATAGTACAAAGAGACCGGTAATGAAAAGTAGTGGTCCCTTGAACTTCTCACCCTGAATTCCGCTTGTCGGAGACAACCAATTTCAACTTGTTCAGCTGTTTCTCCTCCTGGTTTCCTCATAAAGCTAAATAATATGTTTGTACCACCATCTCCTGGCTCCCCGCGATGATGAATAAGGCTTTAGCTCATTTCTACCCCAGCCTGTCTCCCCTTCTGCCAACATTATTATATTGCTAGCTCTTTTTCTTGGTTACCCTGAAAACTTTAAGTATTGGACCCATACATTTATTTCTGTTAAAATAGCATTACGTGTTTTAAGGTAAAGGAGATTAATATTTATTGGCCCAGAAAATACAGGGGTTGAATTCATTTCATTGGCAGTTGGAGCTAGGACTCTCACCTGACCGCAGTCTCTTATCTCTGCTTTCCTGGGTGCTGACCTCACGCTCAGGCAGGCCTTCTCCGTGTTGTGGAGAAGACGGCTTAAGATACTTGGGTCCCTTGCAATGCACACTTCTGCCTACAGTAAGCCACACTGAAGGAGCAAAGCTTAAAGGGAAATGAGTCCTAGAACTGAGCAAGTGCAATGTGTTTGCCAAGCCCTTAACCACACAGCCTTGTTATTAAGCTCTTTGGGCCCAGGCCCTGGGGACTATAATGTGAGCCAAGACCAGCACAGTCTCTGATCTCATGAAGCTGACAGTCTAGCTCAGCAGACAGATACTAAAGAATAAGTCATGTGAATTTGCAGCTGCAATAAATATTATAAAGGAGAGGGGGTGAAGTGCGATGAAGGCATATAGAGAAGGGGTTTGACCTTGTTACAGAAGATCAGAGAGGACATCCTGAGGGTATGATGGCTGAGCTGGGAGAAAAGGGTGAGGGAAGGTGGAGTTGAGAGAGCACAACAGGCAGAAGGAACAGCCTGTGCAAAGGCCCTGTGGTAGGAAGAAGCACTCTGACCAAATGCTGACTTCCATTTTCTTTAATCCTTGTCTAAGGATATGTTTTTATTAATTTTAGAGAGAGAGGGTGGGGAGAGAGAGAGAGAAAAAGAGAGAGACAGAGAGAGAGAGATATTAATGTGAGAGAGAAACATTGATCAGTTGCCTCCCTTATGTACCCTGACTGGGTATCGAACCTGCAATCTAGGTATGTGCCCTGATGGGGAATAGAACGTGTAAACTTTTGGTGTATGGGGTTGACGGTTCAATCAACTGAGCCAGGGCTTGACTTCTAATAGGCAATGGAGGCCAGAGGGCAGTGGAATTGCATCTTCAAAGCGTGGTCAATCCAAAATTCTATCTCCAGCAAAAATATCATTCAAGAGCAAAAGTGAAATAAAAACATTCTCAGGTAAAAGAATGCTAAGGAAATGTGTTACTAGTAGAACCGAACTATAAAATACTAAAGAACAGTCTTTAGGCTGAAGGATAAATGATACCAGATGGAAATTCAAATATCCAAGGAAGTAATGAAGACTGTCAGAAATGATAAATGTGTGGGTAAATACAAGAGACTATTTTATTATTTTGAAGATATATTATATTCTTAAAAGCAAAAATAATATGTTAAGGCATTGTGGAATTTATAATGTATGCAGATGTCATGCACATAACAACTATATCACAAAGAATAGTAAGGGAGGGCAGAAAATGGACTTACACAGATGCAATGTTAAAAGTCAAGGGTGTATTTTGTAATCTTTAGATCACTCAAAAAACGAATACAAATAGGTATAGCTAAAATACCAATAGATAAGTAAAAATTAAACTCTAAAACTAGATTCCATGAATTTGAAAGAAGGCAGGAAAAGAGAAATAGAAAAACAAATCAACAACGAACCTAGAAGAAATGAACATAAAATCAAGAGTAAAATTCTATGCCTGACCCCAACCGCATCACAGTCATATTTACTATTAATAGACTAAACACTCTAATAAACAGAGCCCCTTTTTTCTCTTTCCTTCCACTTGCTTCTCACAAATCATTCCTGCCTTGGGAGGTGGACAAAGGCATGGCTCTGTCCCACTGATGGAAACATCCACAGCTCAGAGATAGACAGCGACCTGCCGAGCTCACACAGCAGGCTGTAGGAAGAGTCCAGAGTGGGAACCTCCTCCTGCCTCCAGCTCTGCTATGAGAGGAATGGGAGCAGCCTGAGGCTCCATGATTCTACCTGGCACCTCACCGCCGTTGGGATACAGCCCTGGGGGCCCGAGTTCCAACTTCAATAACAAACAGAACAATAAACCTCAGGCTGGTGAAGGTGGATGGAGCCTGTTGAGCGGAATCGGGGACCAGAAGGGGGGATATGAGAGCGGGGACCAGGTTCCTGAGGATGAGCTCCTGCTCCAAGAGAACCCACAGAGATGATGGGGAAATGACAAGGACAGCAGGAGTCACAGAAGCATGGGGGGCGCGGTGTTGGGGTTTATGAGGAGCCCTGGCATCTTCATGTGTCTGCATCACCACCAAGCCTGGGACTTAGGGACAATGACCCCATTGCATAGATGAGGGGGGTGAGATCTGAGAGGGAAGCAGGGCCAGGACTTGAACCTGAGCCTCCACCCAGCACCCCATCCTTTCCACATGCAGGGCTAAGGTTCATAGGATGGGCAGGGCCTGTCCTGTTACCTGGAGACTGGGATGGGTATGTTGATGTGTTCCGCTTCACATAGAACCTCCGTGAATGTGCCGGTTTGCATGGGAGGTCATGAGCGCCCTGTCTGTGAAGGTGTACTGTGGTGGCTGTTAACTAGACTTATTGTGGTGACATTTCACGATCTATACAGATATCAAACATTATGTTGGACACCTAACACTAATATAATCTTACATGTTAATTACACCTCAATAAAAAGGAAAATGAGGAACCATGCTAACAAACCAGTAAACAAAATATATCTTATCCTTCTACATTGACAAATACAATGTTCTAACAACATGGGAAAACAGGTTTAATTTAATATTCTCGGGTCCCTCAGGGTTCCACCCCTGATGTGGAGGTGTGGGGAGGACCACCTTGGTCCCTCCTGGAGCCACCCCCTGCACTTCCTATTTCCGGGTCTGCCTCACACCTCCATTCATGTGGACTGCACACATGCTCAAACTGCTTCCATCAACCCCATGAACTGCTGGCCCTTGGCACCCTCAGACCTAGAGTTTTCACCCCACGGTGCGTCTAACCTCAGGAGGACAGACCCAGGGATGAGGACCACCCAGGATCAGGAAGTGGGTTTTGGGCCATTTGAGTGGGGAATTCTGGGGCCCTGGGCACCAAACAGTAGTCTAGAATAGTGCAAGTGTCAGGCAGCCTCCAGGTGAGCTCATCACCCCTTTGGCTCCGTAGATTCCTTGTGCCACAGACAGAGCAGAGTCCTCCACAGTGTGGAGCTCATGGTACGGCCTCTTGCCCTGGACTGAGGATGGTATGAACCCAGCCCCAGCTCACCTGTCAGCTATATGCCTGGTTCTGCAGTGGGAAGGACCCAAGAGCACGCCATTAGGAAGAGCAAGGTTCACAGACCCAATGCCAAGGCCATGGACAAAGGCCCAAAGTTAAGACCTAGAGCCCTAAGGATGAAGGTGGCCAGAGAAGGGGTCTGGGCTCAAGGGAGCTGTACCAGGTGAGAGGTGCGGGTGTGGGCCTTACCTGGCTGCCTATCGGGACCGAAGCAGATCCGACAGTCCCACCCGTGCTGCGTCACTTCCCCAAGTGACACAATTTGAAACTGAGGCCCCGAGCACCAGGTAGAAGTTGGTAATTACCGACAGCTCTACAGCAAACAACTCTAGCCCACACCTTCACGGCCCCATGGAATTGCCTGGACTTACACTCACACAGCCATATTTCATACTGCAAATGAGTACATTTTTAAGAGCCGCAACTTCCCAGGAGTTCATGGATTTCCTGGAGTCATCGCTCTTTCGAAATCTTTCATGAGAGAAAGGAATGAGCAAGAGACACTGTCATTTAAAAAAAAACAAAGGGGTGGGGGAGCAAAGGGGGAATAGCTCATACTGTGGAAATTCTTCTTTTTACCTAAGTTATTAAAGGACTGGATGTCCAAATTGTCAGCAATGTGCCCCTTGCTGGTGAGCAGGGAATTGGGAAGGTTGTGTGAATTGTTCAAAGAGGCAGGAAGCAGGACCGTGCCATGTCTGTGTTTCTGTCATTAACCAGGTAGAGGAAAAGGACTCTTTCAGTGGGATATAACGGGCAGTTTCATGAGCACAGAGAATCATTTCTGCAGACTGAGCTCAGGTCAGACCTGCCGGGTCAATGCTGGACAGAGAGACACGAGAAGGCAGGGGAGCCAAGAGAGGGGTAGTGAAAGGTGCTTGCTACCCTTCCTCTATCTCCTGCTCACTTGTGCTCTGGGACAGAGGTCTTCCCCTCCCCCTGCTCATTGAGCCCCCGCCCTTATTTTCTGGCATCTGTAAGTAATAAATCTTGTGATTTTATTTCCTTTGTGTTAGCCTATTAAAACTGCACCTTTAATCAGACTACCCTGGAGCTTTCACTTCCCCAAAGTGGGAGCCCATATGCTGAGGTACCTGCCCAACTCATGTGGGTAGTTTGTACCGCCTCATTGGCAGGTCATAATCTGCATATTCTTAATTTAATGCACCAGGTACAAGTCCCCAACACAGTGTGCAAGATAAAGACTGTCAAATATATTGGCATACAATGAGGCAAAGGGCACAACATAATCTAAGAAATAATGCAAGAAAACAAACCTAAAATTTAAAAAATGGAATCTGTAGATCAAAATTGCACAATATTTTTCAGAAAAAAAATGATAGAAGTATGTCAACATGAAAACCTATCTGAATGATACAATTGAGATCCAAACACAGAGCTCTCATTGGCCAACTCACAATGATGGGGGGAAATCAGGTTGGCGCCAATTTCTCTGAGGTAGCACCAGAAACCAGTGGTCTGAGGACAAGAAAATATAACCACATACTTTTATACCCAGCCAAGTTGATTTTCGGGGTCCCAGGGCAATAGATACTCTGTCTCAAGTGTTCAGAAACTCAGGAAACAGCCTTCATGAGTCTTTCTTGCAAAAATACCATTAACAAACACATTTAAAAGAAAATTAAAAATTCAGAGACTTCAGTTTGGATTCATGGGCCTCCTGCAGGTGTCTCCAAACCCCTAGGAATTGTCAAGGTGAGACTCAGCCACGTACCATGGCATCCAACAAGGTACAGGGTCTAGAGTCAGACCTGCCAGAACCCAGCAGGACCACAAAGACCTGGGCTGGCCCTGGGTAAATTCCAGCAGCACCTATATCTCCTGAGCCTCAGCCTTCTGACCTGTTCAGTGAGAGTGGTGATTCCTCTCACTTAGTTGTACTGTGGGTTAAGTAAGATGAGTATAACCCCTGCATGTTACCCACCACATAGTAGGTCTTCAACAAATACATGTGACTCTATGAAAGTTCCATGAACCAAGCTTTAGTGAAGTGTGTACTTGGAAGCCAGCCTGCCAGAATTCAGAGCTCTCTTCAGCCACATCCCAGCTCTGTGTCCCTGACACACTAGCCTCCAGTATCTGCTTTCCTAGCTTTAAAATGGGGCCTTATTTACTAGGTCCTTGTGAAGATTAAATCACATGAATCACGTAAAGTACTTAGCATAGAGCCGGCACACAGAAATCTTTAGCAAAACCAACTTTGTTATGATTTTTTGCTGTTGTTTCAATGGTCATTGCTCCAAAGTGGAAACTACTATAATGCCTTTCAACACGAATGGAAAAACAAATGGTGGCACATCCATACAGTGGAATACTATGCAGCTGTATAGACGGACAAGTTATTGATTCACACACATGTATGAGAACATTGATCTTTTACACAAAAATAACAACATAATGTGGAGTATATAACATACATTTAAGTAAAATGTGTGACATCAATAGCACAACAGTAGGACAGAAACCTGACTCCTGTAAGATTCTTAAACTACATGTGAACTAGTGTAATATCATGTGGGTAGACTGTGTTAATGATCTAAGCTATAAACCCTAAAGCAACCACTAATATAACAAAACAGAGTGTTATGGCTAATAAACCAACAAAGAAGACTAAGCAGAATCATAAATGATACTCAGTCCAAAAGACGGCAGAGAAAAAGGAGAAGGTATATCAAGAACAGATTGGGGCCCTAACCGGTTTGGCTCAGTGGATAGAGCATCAGCCTGTGGACTGAAGGGTCCCAGGTTCTATTCCCGTCAAGGGCATGTACCTTGGTTGCGGGAGACAGCTGATCGATGCTTCTCTCTCGTCGATGTTTCAAACTCTCTATCCCTCTTACTTCCTCTCTGTAAAATATCAATAAAATATATACTTTTAAAAAAGAACAGATTGGAGGTCGGGGGAAAGAGAGAAAGAACATATTAGAAGAAAACAAATAGCAAGATGGTAGACTAAAACCTAACAAGATCACTATCATGCTCCTTTTCCAGGGAAGTAAACGAAGGCACAGAGATGGAGAGGGGCTTGTCCAATGCAGAGCCAGGAAGGCGTGGGGCCAGCCTTCAAGCCGGCCTGTGGAGCCCGTGCTCGTAACAAGGGATATGCACCTGGCCCTACAGACCCTGGACACTCCTGTTCCTCGGACCTTCACCTCCTGCCAGATCCGCCATCCATATGGACACACTGGGAGGGGCCACAGAGCTTATCTGCCCACCCCCTTCATTTTAGAGCTGTGGAAACTGTGGGAAGGAGCTTGTTCAAGGTCATTCTCTGAAGTAGGGGCCCAGCTGGGACTGGGACTCAGACTCCAACCCGACCAGCTGCTAGGCTCATCATTGCTTCCAGATCCTTCCCCACTCCCCCACCCGCAAGCTGCTGTGGCAACACCTGGCCCTTGATTTGCTCTCGTGTCCCAGCAGACACTCTGGGCGCTCATCATTGCGTCATCTAATCATCTTGCAAACGCTCCCAGGTTTTTTCCAGCAGGCATTTGTCTGGATGACTTTCCTCCGTATAAATAGGCTCATAGCTATGTCTTCTATCGTTGGAAACACCAGAATATTGAAGGCTCCTACAGTATCGGTGTTGGTGACTTCTTCCTCTTCAGAGAGCGCCTGGTCATTGGAGTTGGGCAGCCCATGAGAGATCACTGGGGGATATTGGGGAAACTGAGGGCAGGAGGGGGAGAAGCTCACTTCAGGGAGCTGAAGCAGAACCTGGACTCTATCTCTAGGCTCCTGGACCCTGCTCGTTCCCTGTAGACTGTTTGCACCTGCTAAGCCTCAGATGTGACCTTGAGACCCAGTTTCTGGGAGGGGGTGTATCATGATGTCAAGGTCACCTTGTTTCTGCCCATAAGCAGGAAGTCATCTGATTTCCTTTTAAAATAGCTTCATGAAATAAATGAGTCACATTCTTTAAAAATCCAATTGACATCAAACTATAAAGAAAATAAAAGAATCTAGAGAGCTCTCTGAAGCAGCACCATTAGCTTCGGGAGAGCATTCCCTGACCCTCTCAGGCTGGGTTTTCTCTGCATCCCAATTCCCCGTCCAGCTCTGCACCAGTGCGGCCGGCCTGTCTGAAGCACGTCAGGGCCTCCTGCCGGCTGTCTTCTCATGGGTTCAGCCTGTGGGAAGCACTGCGGGCAGGCAGAGGATGAGAGGAGAGGAAGGCCGAGATATTTCTTCCTGCTCCCTCCTAGATCCAACTCCGTCTTGTAGCTCTTGAGCCCCAGGGGCTGGGGCAGAAGCAGGGTC
>NW_006300104.1:3273345-3281021 GCF_000327345.1 Myotis davidii | reverse complement strand
TCAGAGTGCTGCCTGGCATTCCTCTTTCCCCACTTGTCTCTTTGGTACTCATGCCCATCCTCAGTCCCCTGTATTCCGACTAATTCCTTCTTCCCTGACAGCTCAGAGAGGCGAGTGAAACCAGGTGCTGGAGGGACCAGGCCTCCCATCATGGGGCAGGGGCAGGGGCAGGGACAGGGGCAGGGACCAGGCCAGTTCTGAGAAAGGTGCCCCAAGGAGTCTGGGCCAGCCCTGGCTGCCAGCAGGGATTCTGCCTGCGCTCTGCCTGCGATGCAGACTGGCCTCCTGCTTCCTCACTTGGGTACTGGGGTCCTGCCTGCCTGGGTCCCGGCTTCAGGTGTGGGGCTTCAGCTGTCTCCCCATTCCTCTAACCTCGCCCCCACTTCCCTCCAGCCCTGGACTCTGTTTCCCTGTGACAGGTCTCCGAGAGAAGCTGACCTGCCTACACGTAACTCCTTACTTCACTCATTCTCTGACCGTCACTAAACTCCAGGCTGTGCAAGAAGCAGGCAGTCATGGTGGGGAGCAAGTGGTGACAGAGATGGGGTTTTCTTCCTGCACCAGCTTCTCCCCGACCAGCCACCTCCCTCCCTGTTCCCTGCATTGTTTTCCAGGGCACACTCCGGGACCTCATACTATGGAGCATATCTTTATTTTCCGTTACTCTCCCCCACTAGAATTTAATGCCACAAGGGCAGAATTGCATCTGTCTAGTTGCAATTCCTAGTGCCTACAACAATACCTCTAGAACAGCGGTTCTCAACCTTCCTAATGCCGTGACCCTTTAATACAGTTCCTCATGTTGTGGTGACCCAACCATAAAATTATCTTTGTTCCTACTTCATAACTGTAATTTTGCTACTGTTATGAATCGTAATGTAAATATCTGATATGCTATATGTGTTTTCCAATGGTCGCGACCCACAGGTTGAGAACCGCTGCTCTAGAATCTAGATGCTTAGTAATAAGTGCTCAATAAATATCTGCTACCTACACCTGAATAACTGCAGAGCTCCCAGGCCAGAGGAGGATGCTGGAGGGGACAGCAAATGCTTAGGTAACCATGGTTACAGGGTGTTTAAGGAGGGGCCTGTGCAGCATGAAGAACATGAAGGACATGAAGGAAGAGGAGGAGGACCTGGTCAGCATCCACTCAAGCACTCCTACATTCATCAGACATTTCCAGCACCTTCTATGCACCAGGCCCTGAGATGGGCATAAGCGCTGGGCACATCAGACCTTGTACTTGCCCTGAGGAGCTCTCGGGCAAGTGGAAGGAGACAGGCACTCCCCAAGCATCTGTGATCAGGGTGTTAAGTGCCAGGACAGGACGTACAGTGACTCCCACTGGAGTAAAAGCCAGTATTCATTGAGCTACTGAACTCCGTCTTTGCTTAAGGCAGCTTGAGTAGGGTCTTCAACACTTTCAACCAAAAGAACCCAAGTTGCTTCAACCCAAGAGGGAATTTAGTAGTTTGTAGAACTAGGGAAGGTGGTAGGCAATAGCTTCAGGCATGGCTGGACTCAGGGGCCCTAGTGCTGCCACTGAATCTCCCATGTTCTCTGTCTCCACATCTCTACTAGTATTTTCCTTCTGACTGTGCCAGCCTCTTTCTCTTTATCATGAGCTGGGGGAGGAGATTCATAACCATTGGCAGCTCCAAGCTTACATCATCCCAACTAGTGGCTTCATTGGGAAGAGAGAAGGCTCTTTCTGATAACCATACGAAGTCCCAGTCAAGGGTTCTGATAGGCCTGCCTAAGGTCACATGTTCTCCTTGGACCAATCACTATTTCCTGGATGGAGTGATATGACTGGTTCAGTCCAGGCTTGTACCTGTCTCTAAGGAAACAGGCAGGATAGGATCACTGATGAATAATCAGACCAGAATATCAGGGGTTGCAGGTGCATGAGGCTTAGTTTCCTGAAGAAAGGGTGGTGGGAGTGATGAGTGCTGAAAACAGAGCGGGAAAGGGGTGCTGGATGGGCCTAAACAGCACAGGACCCAATTGCAGAAGATATTCTTATTCCCTTTTATAAATAAAGAAACTGAGTCTCAGGGTGGTTAAGCAATCGGTATAAAGTAGCAGGAGGCAGAGCAGGAGCCCCGAACCCTTCTCTCTGCTGGACACGAACGTCCTGTGCTCTCAACTACTGAGCTACAGTGCTTCCCGGGGACCTGGCTCCTGCAGCATCTCCAGCGCTCAGAACCTGAGTTCCAACAGTTTAAACTCCTAATTCCAGTTCAAACAGGAAGATTCTCAAAGCTCAGACACTCAGGCCTCTCCCAGGCCCCAGAGCTTACACATCTAATCTCCGTGATGGATTTAATTGGAGGCTCCCTCTCCTTCCGGACCACAATGTGCAGAAAATCGCTGCTCCTGGCAATTTTGTCCGCTGAGCAGTGCGGAGAGGGAACGCATCAAAGAGAACAGACACCGGGCTGGTGTTGCCGGGGGCGACATTCGCCCGGAGATACAGGGAACAGTGAGGTGGTTGCGGTGTGAGCTGTTTGACAGGTGGACAATTTCTCCAGCTCAGACGCTCACACAGCCAGAGCCGCTCTAAGCCTCCCGCCCCTGGGCTCCTTCCCAGCACTCAGCCCTCCCTTGGCCTTCCCGCCAGTCCAGCCCCCAGTCCAGCCAGACCATTTCATGTCAGGGGTGATTCACAGCCTTGGAGCTCTTCGGGGGTGGAGGAGCAGATGAGGAAATGGAGCCCGAGAGGCCCAGGCACTTGCTCAAGGTCAAGGGTAAGTTAAGGATGATGCTGATCCTGGTGACATTAGCCCCCAGTGGCTGAGTGCCTCTGTGTTATATGAGGATTATATATGCACTTTCAGGTCCTGGGTTCTGATGCGTACATAACGCTCATACAACAGCTCTGTGGGGCAGATGTTTTTAGCCCATTGTACCTGTGGGTAGAGTAAGGCTCTGAGAGATTAAACGATGTGCTCAAAGGCACAGGGCTGTTTCCAAAAGCTTTGACGAGCATCAGAGTCTTAGCTGGACTCTCACCGCTGTGTGCTCTGCCCCATGACACCACTGTGGGGTGCGGAAGCCGGGCCAACTCGATTTCCCAAACCCCCCTCCTACCGGCTTCCCCTGGGCTTTGGAAGGTGCAATGGAAGACTGACAGATGGGAGGGGAGAAGCCGCGTCACCCTCTCTGGTTCGGGCTGCCAGCTCTGCCGCCTTTGGTGGCTCTGGCAGGAGTGGGGCCATTGATGACAACAGCAGCAGCCATAGCTACAAAGCGCCCCACGGCCAGCAGGAAGAGGGGCCCGAGCTCTGTGGCACCTCCTCCTCCCTTCCTTCCCCAGCCTTAGGTCTCCCTCATCTTCCCTTTCTGCTCTCTCATCACTTCATAATCGGCTCCCCGCAGTAACCCCCCTCTGTTTGCATGCCTAGCAGAGTTTCTGGTTTTTTCCTAAATGCTACAGCGTTGGCTATCAGCAGTGAGAGCAGGAGACACACCCTCGCTGATGGGATTTGGGGCTGGGCTGTCTGCCTCGATGAGGTGGCCAGGACCACATTCATTGCCAGGGGGAAGGGGCAGTGTGGTGCTGCATGGCAGGCAGGGACATTCAGCCACTGAAATCACCTCTTGTGGTTCCTGGGATACAGTGCCCGTTGAACACGGGGCTTTGTCAGACCACTGGCTGCTGTGATAAGCACGGCATTTAAACCCTTCCCTCAAAACGTGGCCAGAAACCCAGAGAGCTTCTAGCAGATCCCTCAGGAAGCATTCAGGTTTTGTAGCCACAAGGCAGATAGGAATGAAAAGCAGACCTCAGGTTTAATCCTGTGGGTTGTGGAATGCAGCGTAAATTGAACTCATCAGCTCACTGTCTCCTACGGGAAGGTGAAGGCATTGATGGGGAAGGAGAGACACAGAGTAATATGGGGTACAAGTCTTGGGGGCCTCTCTGAACTTTGGCAACCAGCTCATTTCTCGGGCAGAGTCCCCGGGGCTTGGCCTGGGCCCCTGCAGGGATTCTGGCCCATCACCCTGCCCACCTGCCACCTGGCAGACGTGGCCCCTTCAGAATCGTGAAAGTGGAGCTCCCAGGACTTCAGCTGTATACAGAGAGACAGACAGAGAGACAGGCAGACTGAGATGGGGAGTTAGGGCAGCACCCCATGCCCCATCCAGAGGTGGGACAAAACCCCCAAGTTCATTACACACCGGAGCCAACGGGGCACCCAGACCACTGGCCCTGCCCATCCTGGTCCCAAGCTCTGGACACAAAGAGTACACAAAAGTGAGGGGAGCACCCCAACATCACAGGAGGGACCAGAACCCAGGACCCAGACTTCATCCTGGGGAGCCTCCCCCAACCCACCCACCACCACACCCCCGTGCCTGTCGGCTCACAGGCTGGTATGGAGTGGCCCGGACAGAGCCTCGCACCATCATTCAGAATGTGCGTCTCGTGCTCGGCGTGATGCCTGGTGCTGTTTGGATGATGAACGAGGGGAAGATGAAATTGCCATCCACACAAGAAGTTAGACACCCTGCCACCACCACCTGAAACTCCCTGCCAGCTCTTACATGCAACACAGGGTAACTGAACGGCACATGTTTTCTTTTGTAAGACTTCAATAAATATTGCCTGTGAAAATCAATTGGCATTTTTTGTCCTTAATGCATAATAACTGGCCTTATAAATTTAAATTATCCCTATAAATCTAAATTAAATGCCCAAGTTTCAATGTATTCAGGATAGTTAATTAATAAAGTGCTAGCACATCACCACTACTAATCTGTTTATTTCAAGCCAGCTTTCATTTTCAAAGCATGTCTTTCTCCATGGTGTGGGTGTGGAGAAGGAAGGGAGTCCAGGGCCTTCGGGCAGTTTGCCAGCTGCTGTAGGCACTGCCCTCTTCATTGTGCCCTCCAGAGCTGCCTGGGCCTCCCTGTGACCAGCCTCCTTCAGCCTCTGGGTCACCTCCCTGCCAGTGCCTGGGAAGAAGGTGGGCAGAGTGGCCTGCAGGTGGAGGAACCCTGGACAGGAACCAAGAGGCCTGGCTCGACTACTAAGGTGCTGTGTGACCTCGGAGGAGTTGCTTGCACTCTCTGGGCCTCAGTTTCTCCTTCTGCATAATAACAGAAAGACTCGATCCCCACAGGGGGCCATTTGGCAGCTGTGGGGAGGAGTTGCAGGGTGCGGGGACTTGGCCCATGACTTACAAGCAGTGTGACCTCAGACAGGCAACTTAACCTTTTCGTGCCTCAGTTTTCTGGTCCATACACTGTGGATGGTAACAATGCCTAACTCACAGGGTTGTGTGAGTCTGAGATGAGGTAATGCATGTGATGGGCTCAGGTCAGTGTCCCGTAAATGGCAGCATCTAGTAGATGCTCAAGAAATAGTTGTTGGGTAGATGAATGAGCCCTTAGCATGGCCTACTCAAGGGCACATGGGCTCTTAGTCCAGCTTCTGCTGCTGCTGACTCAAATTTCAGGGAAATGCCAGGCCAGGGATGTGGGTGGAGCCCCTGAGCTTGTCCAGCCCCTCGTCCCACTCACCTCACTCAAGGCCCCACCTCTGCCAAGGTTCATGGCTCCCTGATACGTATCTGGGCCAATTTCTGATACCTCCTCAGGATCTGTGATGGAGATAACATATTTGCTCACATGTTAACTTGTACTTATTCATATTTCTGGCTTGCTTTAGCTGTGTCTATTTTCATTTGTTTAAAGTAATAGATGCTATTTGGCGGGAGAATCAGGATGTAAAATCCTGTGATCACAGCCAGAGCGCTGTGCTCATATGAACGGGCCGTCCCCTTCTGAGGAGGCAGGAGACGGGGCCTCCATCGCTCTGGCCACAGTTGAAGGAAGCTGGGCACATGAGCGGACACCCAGTGAGTCTGGGCCTGGTGAGCAGAGGCAGAAGGTTCTGGGAGTAAGTGCAGGGCCATGTCCACGTGGAGGTAAAGGGAAGGCTGGCCTGGATGCCCAGCGTGCTCAGGCGGGCCAGGCAGTGGGGCAGCAGCCGGGTATGCCCGGCCAGCCCTGGTCACAGAGAATGGTGGACAGTCCAGACACGCCCTCCTTCTCTCCCTTTGTTGTTTTTGCTGCTTCTTGCCCCTCTCCATGCCTTTGTCAGGGAAAGGAACTTTTCTTGCCCCTAGATTTCAGCACCTTCACTCCTAGCTACCATGCTACACTGCGCCAGACATAACAGATGCTCAATAAATATTGCTGAGTGGATGAACGAACCCAGCATGGGTTGCTCAAGGACGTATGCACCAAATATTTCTGACCATTATTGGTAGATTATTATGAGTTTATTAAACCTCTACGACTAGCTTTAGAGCGCTGGTCATCTGAGAAGCTGGATTCCAGAGGCAGGTTTTCAGTGAAGTGAGCTAACCCTGAGGAAGAGCGAAGCACTGGGGGTATGCTGCTGAGGGGGAGGCTGTGAAGGCCCTGAGCCAAGCTGGCCTTTGCGTGGCCGTGAGGAGCTCCTGAAGGGCACTGCGTGGGACCATGCCCACACCTTGGCTGCAGGAGGAGCCCCTGTGGCCCAGCCTCAGCCTCCCCCTAGGACGGGCAGGGGAGCACCAGCCCACACCCCACAGGTCTGTTAGGAGCCTCGTTCTTGCTCATCCTTCAATTTTTATTGATTATTTTTATGAAATTTAGAAGCAGCATCTGAACCACAGCTGTGGGAAGGCAATAGTGAACCATCCCAGGACCCCAACCATCCCTGCTTTCCCAAGGCAGCTCACAGTCCGGGGTGGGGAACACAATTATCTGATGGTCACACAAATGTGAATTCATATGTTCCAAGAAAAGAGAAATGTGATGTGTTTGTGTGCACAGGAGTGTGTGCAAGGATGTGCACACATGTACATGTATGTTCACATGTGTGTATCTGTGTGCATATCGTGTATGCATGTGTGTGCATGTCTGCATGCATGTGTATAGGCTGGGAGGCCAGGGAAGCTCTCTTCCCCTCTCTTTCTCCCTCTCCCTCTCTCTCTCTCTCTCTCTCTCTCTCTCTCTCTCTCTCTCTCTCTCTCTCTCTCTCTCTCTCTCTCTCTCTCTCTCTCTCTCTCTCTCTCTCTCTCTCTCTCTCTCTCTCTCTCTCTCTCTCTCTCTCTCTCTCTCCTCACATACACAGCCTCTTCGGACTGGCTAATGGAGTAAGATCAGTGTCTCCCTGGCTTTCTCTGCTTAGCACACTCCCCACTCTGCTCTCCCTGCTCTGCCACGGGAGGCCCTGGCCACAGGCCCCTGAGAGGGCCACCTGGACATGAGACACTGCTTCCCATGTAGCAAGAGAGCAACTTGGATGAAGCTCTTTGCTAACTGAGCACAAGGGTCCGGGCAGATGGAGGCATGCACACAGCTCCCTGCTCTCCGACTCCCTTTTATTTGTGACAGTGGGACAAGGTACACCCGATGACCAGGAACCCCGGGGACAGTTGCCTCATCATGTCAGCGTGGCAATGTGTCCATGAACCAATTCTAGCTCATGCCTCCGCTGTCCCCCAAGTGCTTCCTGTGTGCTTAGCCCTAGCTTTATACAAGTAAATGCCTCCTACCTTTATAACAGCCCATGGAGACAGGCGCTAAGATTATTTCCATTTACACTTGAGAAACTGAGGCTCGTGGCCGGGAGTAACTGATCCGGGGCCGCCCCTGGGTCAGTGGCTCCCTGT
>NW_006300104.1:3263818-3273321 GCF_000327345.1 Myotis davidii | reverse complement strand
AGGACAGGCCCTGGCCTCTCTAGTTCTCTCTTTTCTGCCCCCTCCCTGGCACTGGTCACGTGCACAGTAAGCATCCACTTCCTGCACAGGCCCGGCCTGCCCCAGGGGCTGCCAAGGGCTGAGTGGGGCTGGCGAGAGCCAACCATGCCCTGCAGCACCTCTCCATCTCCTTCCCCACAGCAGGACATGCGCATCCACGGAGCTCTTGATTTTACAAGCAGAAGTATCACAAAGGCTTGAAAATCCATTAGTGTTGCAATAAATAAATACATACAGAAAAAACGCTGCTGTTTCCCTCCTGCTTCTCTGTTATTGACCCAAGCATTGTTCCCACTTTTCCCATCTTAAATCTCCACCTATCTGTCTCCTCCGTCTGCCTCCCCTCCCTGATCACAGTGTCCACCTCTGATAAAAACAAAGGGATGATTGAAGAGCCCATAGTGGAGGAAACATCACCTGCCTCGGAGTGGGACACAAAGCAGCTAAGAAGAGAAGCGCTCGGCTGAGCTGCAGATTGAGGGCCGAGCCGGGCTGCAGCCAGCAGACCACTGCGTGCCCGCAGCGAGCAGGGAGCACCACCTACCCACTGGAGGCCCCGGGGCGGTTACTCCCCGGCCACGAGCCTCAGTTTCTCAAGTGTAAATGGAGAGAATATTAGCACCTGTCTCCAAGGCCTGTTATAAAGGTGGGATGCATTTATTTATTTACATCTAGGGCTAAGGAAACCTGTGACCAGTTTAGTTATCATCCTCACCTTACCGAGCCTTCACAAGCACCTGCTGGGATAGGTGTTAGCGTTTCCATTTCACAGACACAGAAAGTGAGGCTCAGAGGGGAGTCACTTGCCCCAAGGCCCATGGCTCGGAGCTCTTGACTATTGTCTGCATGTGGATGTGGGGAGCGTGCTTATTGAGAGCTCACTGCACCCACCCCAGGTGCTGTGCTCAGCCCTCTAAAAGCCTGTCCCAGGCTACGGCAATCACATCTTACGAGGTCGGAACTATTACTGATGGCTCCATGAGGGAGATGAGAGGATGGGGACTCACAGAGCAGAAGTCACCTGCTCGGGGGCACAAGGGAACTTGGGAGAAGAGCTGAGCTTGTCCCCAGATCTCCTGACCCCAGACCCCAGACCCCGGGGGATTAACCATCAATCATTATTCAGTTCACTCATTCAGCAAGCATGTTTTGAGCACCTGTTGTGCAGGTACTCTTCTAGGATGGGGGTCCCTGGTGAACTGGAGAGACCCAGGCCCCAGCCCTGCTCAGACTGACTCTCCAGTGCAGGGGAAAGGAAATAAACATCTAAATATACAGCATCAGAGCTGCTGCCAAGAGCTGTGAAGAAAATAAAGCAGGGTTAAGGGGCAGGTGGTCAGGGCATTTAAGTGTCTTTGCAGAACAAACAAAATTATGCATTTTTCATTAGGAGGGCCTTTTGGAGACCCAGTTGACCCCCCAGTTCTGCTCTGCAGTAGCCGAGGGCCCAGGGGACTCAACAGGAACCAGCCCTGAAAGCCTTTATCACGAGCTTTGCTGAGATCGACAGGTCCTGTGTTATCTGGTCTTCAGACAGAGGAGGGTGGCCTGCGAAGGCTCCCGCCCAGGTTCCCCGGCCCCTTCCCTGGGGTTTGCCTTTAACGCAGCGAGGCCTCGCTCCCTGGCGGGATCTGAGCACAAAGCCGGGAGCTCACGCGGGACTTGGGCCCTGGTTCTGGCCCCAGCCCTGCGAGTTGGCACCATTGGACTCAACACCATGCTCAGTTTGAGCTCCATGTTTTCCAAGATCAGCAGAGCAGATTCTTCCTCATTAATCTGCATTTCTACTTAAAGCCAGCGTGCCAACGTTCCACCCCTTCGGCTTAGTTGAATGAACATGAAAAGGTCAAAAGACTTTTTCATAGTTAGAAAGCACCTCCCTTTTGCGCTCTCTCCCCTCTCCACCCAGCCTTCCTCCTGCTCCTCCAGGCCTTCTCTTTGGCAGCCTTGCATCAGACGGACCTAGATTCCAGCCCACACTTTTTCACTTCCTCTTGGTAGAACCTAGAGGAGGAGACACCGTATCTCTGAACTTTGACGTACACATCCATCAAATGGCCATGAATGCTGCACTCACTTCACAGGGCTGTTATCAAGATTAAATGAGATCATATGCATGAGGTACTTAGCACAAGGGAACTGATCGATAAACTAAATTGGGTAAACTGGAATCGGGGTGTTAAAGAGCTCTCCACTGATTGTCAGAAACAGGGACTCTGGGTTTGCCTTGGCACTGATCATGAGTTATGTAATTAGCTTTTGGGGGAAGAGGGAAGGGAGTCTAGTCTGATTTTTCACCCAGGAAATGAGGGGATTAAACTGAGCCTCATCAGAATACAGTGGAGCTGGAAGGACCACTGGGAGTCATTCATGTGATCGATGGGAAAACAGAGGTCTCCAGACCTCGCTCATCGGAGAGTGAGGGATAGGCTACAATCTCAAACAGTCACTCTCTCGACTCCACTCATGGGACAAAATGGAAAATTGAAAAACAATAGATAAAATCATGAATTCCAAAGCTGATGCTTTGAGAGGATCGATAACATGATAAAATATACCCAGAGTGATCCTTTAAAAAGAGAAAGAAACCACTAATTGCTAACATCAAAAATGCAATCGGTAACATCACTACATATTCTACAGATACTAATAGGATAATAAGGGGATATTATTAACAACATTATGACAATACATTTGGCAACTTAGATGAAATGGTCGAATTCTTTGAAAGACTCCAACTACCAAAGCTCACACAAGAAGATATAGATAACCTGAATATCCCATGTCTCATCAGATTGAATTTGTAGTTCAAACCTTCCCATAAAGAAAACTCCAGGACCAGATAGCCTCCCTAATAAATCCTACCAAACATTTAAGAAAGAAATAATTTGAATTCTACAGGAATAGCACTAATGCTACAATTCTAAAAATAATTCCTCCCAACTCATTCTATGAGGCCAGAATCATCCTGATCCAAAAACCTGACAAAGACGCTGCAAGAATGAAAAACTACAGACCGATAGCCCTCAAGAACACAGTTGTAAAAATTCTAAACTAATTCTATTTTAGCAAATAAAATCCAACAATATATAAAACATAAAATGCATCATGACCTAGTGGGGGTTATGCCACAAATATGGACAAAGAACTTCACCAAATAATATATACAGATGCAAATGGACACATGAAGAATACTCAATATCATTCGTGATTAGAGAAATTTAAATCCCACCAGCCATTGTGAAAAACAGTATGGAGTTTCCTCAAAAATTAAAAATGGAACTGCCTTTTTACCCAGAATGTATTCTAAGACTCCGAAAGTGGGAATATATTCTAATAATCCAGCAAGAATAGAGCCACTCTTATGTTCATAACTGTGTTATTTACAAGAGCCAAGATCTATAACAGCCCAAGTGCCCATTGGTACCTGAGTGGATAAAAAGTTGTGGTACATTTACACAATGGAATACTACGTGGCTGTAAAAAGAAACTCCTTTTGTGACAGCATGGATGGGCCTGGAGAGTATTATGCTAAGCAAAATGAGCCAGTCAGAGAAAGACAAATAGCATATGATCTCACTTATGTGTGGAATCGAATGAACACAATAAACTGACAAAATAGAACCAGAGGCATGGACTCATGGAATAGACTGACAGATGTCAGAGAGGAGGTGGATGGGGTGGACTGGATGAAAGAAGGTGAAGAGATTAGCCAAAGAACATATATACATAGTTATGGACACAGATAGCAGTGTGGTGAGGGCCAGAAAGGGGGAGGTTGGGACCTGAGTGGTGGTGGGCAAAGGTTGGGGGGATGGGGAGGGGCACCTGTAATAGTGTCAACAATTTAAAAAAAAAGCAAACAGTCAGATCCCGACGCTGCTTTCCTGAATTCAGAAAGACTGACCACTCCCAGTGCTGGTGAGGATATGAAGGAACTGGAACTCTCATACCCGGCTGGTGGGAATGTAAAATATAGCCATTTTGGAAAACAAGGTAGGCAGTTTTTTTAAAAAAGTAAAATTTACATTTACCCTAAAACCCAGCCATTCCCTTCCTAGGTATTTACCCAAGGGAGCTGAAAACATACGTCTTGTATGTAAAGTGTTCATAGTGGTGTGTAATATCCCCAAACTGAAACGACACAAATGTCTATCAACAGGAAAATGGACAGATAAATTGTAGAGTACTTCTTGTTCAAATGCCACTTCATTATAAAAACGAATAAACTCTTGATACACACGATGAATGAATCTAAAAGAAGATGTGCTGAGTGAAAGAAAGCAGGCAGAAAGAAGGCATCCTGTCTAGTTCCATTGACAGAACATTCCTTCCAGAAAATGTAAGCTAATCTGTGGTGACAGGACGCAGACCGGCGGTTGCCTGGGGAGAGGGGAGGGACTTTAGGGGAGATGACCAAAGAGCAGGAGGAAAATTGTGGGAGATGATGAATATTTTCATTATCTTGACTGTGGTGATGGTTCCTTGAATGTATACACACGTCAAAACTTATCAAATTGTCACTTTAATTATCTCTTTTGAATATGTCACCTTAAATATGTTCCGTTTATCATGTGTCACTGGCTTCACTGAGCTGTTAAAAATAGCCACTGCGATGGATGAACTTGGCACAGGGAAGAGCAAGTCTCCCAACCCAGGAACCAGGGAACGCCGGCCTGAGACCAGAGGTGAGCCAGGGCCATGGCAGGCGCTGTCACAGAGACAGTGTTTCCAGAAGGAGGGGCGTGGCTCCTCCTGTCACATACCTCCCAGCAGTTCTAGAAATGGCCATAAAACGTGGCAGCATGCCGTTTACTGGTGACCTTGACTAGACAGGAAGCAGCACTCGGTGAGGTGTGGGAGGTGCCAGGTTGGGAGGTGGAGAGAGCTGGCAGGCAACTTGCAGGGGGTGGACAGGGAGGAGGGTGCTGCAGGGAGTGGCCTGTGTGGCGTAGCCGTGTCCCAGAGCTCCACACAGTGTCCGGCCTGAGGTTGCTGTGGAACTCTACCCTCTTCATAACTCGTTGTCCAGGTCACAGCTCACCGTGCGGCCCCGGGCTGGTGTCTCCCTCTCCCCAGAATAGCGTTCCCTTGGCAGTTTATCGAAGGGGCTGGGATGATGGTCTCCAGGGCCCTCCTTTGCTTCTGCCCTTGACTTTGCAGGCAGCCTCTGGACCCGTGGAGCTAGCTGCTGCCCACTCTCTGATGATGTCAGCAGAACAGGCTGTGGGGAGTCCTGCGCCCCTGTGCCCCTCCTTATAAATAACTCTCCTGGGAAGCAGGGGCCTCCCTCCCTTAAGGGCAGCAGTGGGTGGCCTGTCGCTCTCAGTGTGTGGAGGGCCAAAGAGGGGGTGTCAGGTCTGAGCGGGAGCCCTGGCCCTGGAAACAATCCACTGGCCCATCCGGGAGAGAAAAATGGAAGGTCACTGAAGTCACTGCCCTGGGCAGGGGCCGCAGTCGCCACACAATCATCTGTGGCCCCGGAGCGGAAGTAATGCACGTTCTGAGATCGCAATTATCCTCGGATCAGTCAAATGACTTGGAATGAGGAGCTAAACGTTAGGCACTCTGTCCTGTTCGGGGGGTGACGGGCAGCGCGCCCCTCGGGTTGCCATCGCCAAGCCTCACTGCAGGGCTGTCCCGGCCACTCACTGACCTCTCAGCCCCTCAGATCCCCACTGGCGTGGTGAGCTCTGCCCGGCCTCAGCGGGTGGGCCCTGGCTGCCACACCATTTGTATTGTACGAGGTTCGGTGACGCTGTTCCCAGGGCCGTGGAAAAAATCCGACCCTGTTCTGATGACCCTGGACCAGTGGTCTGAGCTCACTCGGGTCAGTTTTGTTGCCTGTGAAGTGGGAGGCTGGAAAGGCCCCCTTGGGAGATCTGGAGAGGGGGCCAAGTGAAACAAAGAAGTGCATGGCTGAGCGGCGTGGACTCTGGGCGTGGCCTGGCCAAGACCAAGTGGTGTGTAGGGTAGAAGGAATCAGCTCCTACGGACCAGGGGGCTCTGTAATGGAGCAGGACATCTCCAGAACCTGAGGATGAGGAGGCAGGGTGGCCCCGGAAAAGACAGGGGAGGGAGTAGCCGGGACCCTCCTCTTGCTGATTCATCAAGACTCTGGAGAAGAACCTGGAGCAGGAGTCTTGGTAGCTGCTCCCAACTCCTCAGCACATACATCCATTGGAGAGAACAGTGAGACGGAGCCAGATGCCCTCAGTCCAACCGGATTTCTGGGAGAGAGACCCACCTGGTTCTTGGATTGGTACCTGCTTGTGTACCCTGCTCCCTCCTGCTCTAATCAGAGGCAGGTCAACCAGCCGAAGAGTGGCCTCTAGGAGGCCCCTGTGGGTGAAGAGGGGCTAAGGGGTGGGGGGCTGGTGGGGGATAGGAGCTGGGTGATGCTCTGAAAAGCACCAGGCCCTGGGCCAGCTCTGGGGAGGCCCACTGAGACCTTGAGGGCCCTGCTCTGAGGAGCCCACATGGGGCGGGGACACAGACATGCATCTGCGTGTGACCAGCACAGGCTCAGGGAGGTGAGCACCAGCAGGGCTCAGCGGGGTGAGAACCAGGCTCCGCAGGCCTCCTCCACCCCTGCCCTGCAGACACCGTGATCCCCCAGGAAAGGCAGAGCGAGCCACACAGCGAGGACCTGGAGGACCAGGACTGGACACTAAGCCTCTGGTCCAGACTTGGCTTTGGGTTCAGGCCTCGGGGCGGCCAGGGGGCAGCTATTCTGTGGCTCTGCCCCAGCAACGAGACCCCATCAACCCAGATCTCTTCCAGCTGCTCCGAAGATCCAATCCCGAGTCCAGGGGGAGAGCAGGAAATGATTCATCCTCTTTCCCAGACATGAAGGCAATCCCGCATTAGTAATACTTATGGCAGGGGAGGGGGCGGGGGACGGGGGCCTCCTCCAAGGGCCTGGACAGCACATGAATCACCGGGAGGAAGGGCAGGGGTCCCCAGCTTTCCTGAGGCTGCCGGCTGCCTCCAAATGGAACAAAGCTCCAGTGTCAGGAGCTGAGAGGAGGGAACAGAATCCGGGGCGGGTGGGATGGGAAGAGCCCAGGCAGCGAGCCCCAGTCCCTCTCCTGTAAAGTGGGGTTGCAAGGTCCTGTTGGGTGATGTTGGATTAAGGTATGACATGGCCCCTTGGAGTGTTGGGCAAAGAGCAGGCCTTGCACGTATGACAAGAGGGGGGTGCCGTGATGAGGATGCCAGTGGTGTTGTCTGCCCCATTTCCCAGAGTGCGGGCACTGGCCCCAGCACCCTGCTGAGCTCTGGGACCCTGCCTACTCCCCAAGTTCACTGGACCAGGGTGGATGCCTGCCCAAGAGGGGCCAATCAGGGCATCTGTCTTATGAATCTGCAATTGAGACTAAGGGGCTAGTTGGGTCTGTTGGTTGTTTGAGCTGAGGATACATAAAGTTCAAGTCTGTGGGACACTGAGAAAGGTAGATAATGTAAATGCTACAGGAGGCAGGGAGGGAGGAGAGAGGGAAGGAAGGAGGGAGGGAGGGAAGGAGGGAGGGAGGGAGGTACATGGGAGACCACGATCTGGCTGGTGCCCCCATTCCTGGTCTGGTCTGGACCCTCCTCCTCCTAAGTTCTGGCTGCATTCCTTGACATTGGCATCTTTGAGACCTGAGTCCTTCTATTAACCCCCTTTTCCCCTGCAGCTGAGCAGGGTCTGCCACATGCTGCTCCCCCAAAATGAACTCCAGATGGTCAGAGGGTTCCATGTCTCCCTTCCTTGTCTCCTACACTCAGCCCATCTTTGATCATTCATTCATCTCACAGGCATCACCTGTTGCCCACCTGTGGCCGTTCAGCCCCTGGACTGGCCATGCTGAGGTCACCCCATGGGATGAGGCCCTGGGGTGCTCCCAGCCTGGCCGGGGAAACAGGTGAGCGGATCACAATGGGGTGGTCAGTGCTGAGATGGACGAGATGCGGGAGTAGGGAGCCCAGGGAGGACACCCCCCAAGACAGGGGGTCACAGAAGACCTGTGGGAGGAGGTGGTGTCTGTGCTAAGAACTGAAGCAGAAGTGGGGGCGCCAGGAGGAGGGGTGAGTAGGGGAGAAGGTGGGTATTGGCAGCAGCACCCAGCACCTGCACAGGCCTGGTGACCAGGGAGAGCCTGGTGCCCTTGGCAGTGGCAGGCAGCTGTGTGGCTGGGGCCTGGGGTGTGAGGGAGATGGGAGGTGGGGAGGTGGAGAAAGACAGGCTGGAGGGTATGTTCTGGGGGCCCCACGGAGTCATGGAGGGATGGGTGTTAAAGGAGGTGTGAGGGTTCTGCAGGCATGGGAGTGGGGGAAAGGACCCAGCTCCTCCAGCCTCTGGTGGAGAGAAGTCTTCCTCTCTCCCCCTCTCTCCTTTCTCCCCACTCCCAGCATTTCTCTCCTTCCTCCTGGTCTCCCTGCTTCTCTCTCTGTCCTCTCCTCCACTCAGTCCTTTCTATTCCCTGTCTCCCCATCTCTCTCTGTCTCCTCCTTCCCTCTCTCTGTTCTCTCCAGACTCCTCCCCACCTACAGCCGCCTGGTTGCTCCCTGCTGAGCCGCACTTGTGAGAGCCTGCAGCTCCACCTTCAGGCCAGCTCAGGGACTGCTGCCGGGTCCCCAGCGCCAGGAGGAAGATGCCGGTGCTTCTCTACCTCCAGGAGAAAGAGGTGCCCACCCCCGAACCCCCCACCCCACCTTCCGGGTCGGGCCCCAGTGGCCCTGCTCCGCCTCCCACAGCCTCCAGTCTGACTGCTCTGGGTCGACATTGACATCAATACCAGCCCCGCCTCTGTCTCCCCTAACAATGCCAATTACCAGCCCAGCTCTTCTTCCCAAAGACCAGGGACCAGAACTGATGAGCTTAATAACAGAACCCTCCCTTTCACTGCCCTGCTCCCAGCGCCGCCAGCCTAAGGAGGCCCGCAGGCTTTGTTCTCCTGGGAGGGAGGGCCCCACAGGGGCGATCACACACATTACAGGTGGGGAAACCGAGGCTCGGACAGGGGAAGTAAGGGTTGAATCCCTCAGGACCCAGGAGAGCCTGGCACTGAGCACTTGCTCATTCAGTTGTTCAACAATCACTCATGGACATGCCAAATGGACAAGTCCTGGGACCAGGGACACAGATGAAAAGACCGTAGAGGAAGTCCCTGCTGGGGGTATGTAGGTGACAGTTCAGGGCTGTGTGATGGAAGATATGACATGGGTGTGCCGAGTATGGGAGCCCAGAGAAGGTGCTGGGAGCCCATGGGCCTTCCAGAAGTGGGTGGAGGACAGGAGGTCTGACCCGGCTTCACAGAGGAGGTGGCATCTGAGCTGGTCCAGGTAGAGTGAGAGTTTTCCTGGGAAAGATGATGGAGGGGCCTTCCAGGCAGAGGGAACACCAGGTGCAAAGGCTTGGAGGCCAGAGAAGCAGGAGGACAGAGTGACAGGCGAGTGAGGGGGGAGGGGCACTTATCGGG
>NW_006300104.1:3261835-3263004 GCF_000327345.1 Myotis davidii | reverse complement strand
GGAGGGGCACTTATCGGGGGCCGGGGAGCCAGACCAGGAAGGGCTTTGGGGATCCTGCTTGCTCTGTAACCACAGGCAGCATTGACACAATAAACTAATAACAGCAATAAAAAATTACTACAATTGCTGTTACTATTGCAGCCTCGACATCTATGGAGGCGTCCTGCCTGCCAGGCACCGTCTCAGACACTGTATGCGGAGGATGGAGCAGTGTTTACGCAGCCACGTGAGGCCAGGAAGCAGACACAGCGAGGTCCAATAACCTGTGTGTCGCTGCTCAACAAGAAGCGGCCGAGCATCCTGTGCCCAGGGGTTGATTTTCCTCCGTTGACACTGGGTGTGATGTGGTGCTGCTGATCCCACCCCAACTCCCACCTCATTGCTCTTAGATTCTGCCTCCCAAGGAGGAAAAAGCAGCCACCCATCTCCCCAGAGGTCAGAGAGAATTTGGTTTTGGAAGAAAAACCAAAGAGCCAGGGGAAGGTAGCGTTTCACCAAGCTTTTCCTGCGGAGGGGCGGTCGCCTCACTAGGGACACCCTGGCTGGCGGGCAGTTTGAGGTGTCCCTTCCCCGGGGAGAGTCCCGGGGCCAGGCCAAGGTTGCCTGCCTCCACCCCGACCCCCCACCCCAGCAGCTTAGGCATTGGGGAAAAGAGGAACCAGGCGACTGTGCCCCTGGTGGAGAACTGGCAGGTCTGCACCAGGTGGACCGCTGGGAGAAGCATCTGCCCAGGACGCTAGGCTTGCCCCTAGGCTTGCCCCCTGGGAGCCCGGAAAGGCAGGGGTTGTCAAGGCTCCTGCCACTAGCCTAGAGGTTCCCTCCCGCTGGGCAGAGAGTGGGCATCTCCCGGAAATGGGCTTGACACTGCACCGCTCCCTTAAAGGGGCAGGAGGGGCGCTTCAGCTGAAACACTGGCTGGGGAGACAGGACAAGGCACCTGCGCCTAGAAATGGCCCATGAGGCGAGTTTGGGGTCTGTTTGTGCTTCTGAATTGTTTTCTCTCTCCCCTCTGTTTACAGCTGTGCTTTGCCGTGACTCACCAGGCTTGAGGCCTTGTGTGAGCAGAAGTGGGGCCATGAGCCAGGCCCTAGTGACCCCGGCAGGCGTGGGCCTCCATGCTGGCCCAGCCTCTGTGCGGATGAGGGCAGAGCGGGGCTTTATGGAGAAGG
>NW_006300104.1:3244262-3261695 GCF_000327345.1 Myotis davidii | reverse complement strand
CCCCCCCCCCCCCCACCACTCCCACACGTGGCTCTTATTATATCTTCCCAGCCTTAGACACTCTCACTTGCAGAACCTCCTTCCCCCGTCAGATCAAACGTATTAAAATGCCCCCACATCCCACACTAACTACAAATTATACATAACGATGCAGAAGCTGGGCCGGGAGTGGAAGGTGAGCAGTTGATAATGTTATGCTTGGTAGATATTTGACTAAACATTTATCAATTTCAACTTTGCGGCTTTCCCTTTTCATTTCGAGGCCAAATAAATTGTTTTCCTGGGCCTTAAGCGTTTTCAGAGGCCCTTAAGAACGCGGAGGTCCTGGCACTTTGCCCAGAACAGCGAGTCTGATGGAGAAGGGCTCCCTCCCACAGCCCTCTCCACCCAGGCGGAACCCACGTCCGTGGGCCCTGCGCAGTACCATGCTGTGAGCGATGCGATGCTGTGATTACGTTTTTCTGTGAGAACACTGAACGGAAGTTACTGAGGTTGGACAGCAGGTCTCACTCCCAACATTTCTCCATGTTGGGCACACGGGCCCAGAGTCATCCGCAGAGAAAACTAGTTAATGTTCATTAAGGAAAGAAGTAACAGAGGAAGAGAAAGATGAGACAGAGACAGAGATGGAGAGGGAGAGACAGGGGAAGGGAGGGAGAAGGAGGAGTAGCTGGGGAGGAGGAGGGGAGAAGGGAGGGAGGAAAGGTGTGGGAAGAGAACGTTAGGAAGGAGCCCCAGCAGGGCCAACATGCAGGAAGGATTGTTTGGAGGCTGTGCTGGGCTCCCCCTGGCCCCCTCTCCTCAGCATTCCCCACCCTGGATCTCAAGGACCCCTTTGCTAGGGGACCATGCAAAGGGGATGTCACGGGCCTGGGATGTCACGAGGTCCTGCTATGAGCCAGGCGTGGAGTGAGCATCTGCCTCTCCCTCTCGCGCTGGTCCTCTCTACACATGGCATCCTGGGCAGAGGCTTGGAGGCTGGGCCTGCACAGGCCCTGATGGGCTCTGACATCTCCCGGTCGTCCTCTCGCCTGCAGGCCAGGATGGTAGACAGGAGCGTGAGAAGAGCAGATGAGGCCACCCTAGTCTCCCTGTTCTACAGGGGAGTGGACATTCCAGCAGTGGCTTGGCTGGTTAGACCTAGATTGGGATGTCCTGAGGTCAAATTATGCCTGACCCTTAAGGGAGTGACATCCCCCACCCACCATCACATCTCCCCATCCCCACCCCCTTAATGTCCTCAGGCCACCAGACCCTTCCCGTTCTGCTCTGCCCACCTCCCCACCCCCCTCACACCACATTCTGTCACTCCCTCCACTCCAGCCACACCAGCTTCTTGATGCCCCTGGACACTCCAGGCACACACTCACCCCAGGGCCTTTGCACGAGCTGTTCCATTTGCCTGGAAGGCTCTTCCCACAGATATCTGTGTGCTCCACTCTCTGACTTCACCCGCACCTCTGATCAAATGTCACACTCTCAGAAAGGTCACCTTCTCCCCTGACCTCTCCCTTCCTTCCCCTGGGAGACCCACAGAGGGATTGGCTGAGGTTCAGTGAAGGACTCTAGGCACAGGGGAATCTCCTGGAAGAAAAAGAGACAAGTATGTGCTGAGCACCTACTGTGTGCCAGGCCTCTGACTGGTCAGAGTCACAATTGTGACCTTATATTATCACAGAAGACCTTTAGGAGAGGAAGGTATCACCTGTCCCACTTACAGGTGCAGGAATGACCTTCCCAAGGCCTCGAGGTAAGTGGCAGAGCCCGTCAGTCTTGGGGAGCTGGGGGAAGACGAATTGCTCCCTGAGACTGAGCTGGCACAGGGTGGGCAGGACAGCAGAGAGGAGGACAGCGCCAGTCAGACCAGGGCCCGGTCCCAGTGCCACCATGTCCTTTCTGTGCAAACATGGAAAAAGCTCTCTCCTCCCCTGAGCCTCAGTTTCTGCCTCTGGGAAAGGAACACATCTCACCACCACCTGGTGTCAGTGCTGGGGACACGCGAACAAGATGAGACGGAGAAGGAAATCCATGCTCAGAGATGTTAAAACAGGCCCGAGGTGAACAGCAAAGCCAGGACTCAAACCCAGATCTGCTGGGTGCCAGGGCCACGTTCTAACCACCTAGGGGCACTGCCCTCTCTGAGTACTTTCCCCCACTCACCAGCTTTGGGGCCTGGCCAGGCCTTTTCTTTGTAAGCTTGGTTTTCTCATCTGCAAGCTGGGGCCAACTACACCGCCTCTGGAGCTTCCCATCAGCATTTTGATCCTGTATGCAAATTGCCTGGCACCCAGTACCACCTGGGACCGGGTGGTGGGATGGGGATGGTGATGACCGTGAGCAGATCTGACTGGGAGCAGAGGGGAGTGTCCTGTCCCAAGTGGAGAGAAGAGGAAGCTGGCTTTCCGGCAATGCCCCAACCTGCCCCCCACCGTCCCTCCTGGTGCCCCTCACCCCGGGTGAGGAGGGGATCCAGGGAGCCCCTGAGCAGGACATGGGTGAAGTGGCTGAGTCTTTCCCTGGGCACTGGCTGCTGTCCTGCCTTCTGGGCAGGGTCTGGGGTGGTGACCCAGGAAGGATGTGGGCTCGGCTTTTCCTGGGGACCAGGGTTTGGGGAGCTGTGAGTAGACAGGGCCCAGCAGGCGGGTCTGGCTCCTCTGGCTTGTTAGAGGGAGACCCTTCCCACCCTCACCCACCCCTGCAGCCCTGCCCGGGTCCCAGTCTGCTTTCCTATTCTCATTAGCATCGCTGAGAATGGCACTCCACACTCAGGCACACTCTGCCCCTGAGAGCACCACAGAACTGACTCCGCAGAACTGACTCCGCTTAAATGTGAAACGGTTCCTGCCCTGGGGGCCCCAGTCAAGGAGGCACAAACCAGACAGAGAGTTGTAATTACTGGCTCTGATTAAGCGGTGTGAACTACAAAATCTAAAATAAAAAACAAACCCCCCCCCCCGCCCCCGCCACCCCATACAACAATTAGCAGCACATTGAGTTACTTCCATTCCATTTAAGGAACAGGCTATTATTCTTTAGTTCCTTTCCATTCTTAGGGTTCCACTAATTCATGCAGGTCATTTGCTGAGCACCTACTATGTGACAAGCACATGCTGGGTGCAGGGATGGGAAATTGAACAAGGTGCCTGCACTCCTGGGGCTCACAGTCAAGAGTGGAACATGAATCTTCGAAAAAGTCACACAGACCATGACACCTTGGGGTGGGGCCAAGCATGCCATGGACACAAGGTTATGGGGGAGGATAATGAGGGGATGAACTCAGATGGGGGAATCTTAGGAGATGGTACATCAGTTGGAACTGAAGGAGCTGGCTGAAGAGTAGGGGACAGAGTGATCTAGGGAGTGGGAACAGCAAAGGTCCTGGGGTGGGAAGGAGCGTTGGAGGCGCTAAAGATGGGCAGAGTATGATGAGGAGGAGAAGGAGGCAGCCGCTAGACCCCATGGGGCCTCCTGGGCCTTGGCCAGCAGGGCTGGGTTTACTCAAGGTTCCCTGAGCAGTATTCAAGGTTTTTAAGAACGGGGGTGACTTGATGTGATTGGTTTCTTAAAACAACCCCCAGATCCTCCATGGAGGCTGGAGTGGGAGCGGGGCCCAGTGAGGAGGTGAAGGGGACATGTAGGCAGGAGCCAGTGGCAGCTCAGACCACAGTAGTGGCCAAGGCAGTGGGCAGCAGTGGGTGGACCTAGGAGGTGTCCTGGAGGTAGAAGCATCCACCTTGGCGATAGGAGGGTGTGGGGTGAAGAATTTGTCCAGAGGACACCCGGGTTTCTGCCTGAGGGTCCAGATGGGTGGATTGCATTTCCAGAAGTACAAGGGGAAGGCTGGGGGTTGAGAGGCCAGAGTGTGCGGCTCAGGAGCTGCTTCCTGGGAGAGGGGGTTGGGACGGGAGGCAGCTGAGTCCCAGGGGCTCACAGGGGAGAGCCCACAGTGCCCCAGCAGGGGTCAGCAGCACATGCCTCCTGCGGAGAGGGGTCCGGCCGAGAGAGGAGACTGTCCTCACCCTGCCCCCACTCCTAGCTGTGGGCTAAGGCCATGTGGTGGGAAGAGCCCTGGCTGCCTGGAGAGTCCCCCAGGGAGGCTGTGGTGGGGCCCGGGCTGCAGGGAGACTGGTCGGGATTCCTTTCATTCTCCCTCTTCGGAGCAGTCAGCCTGCTGCAGGGCCCGGCTGAGGCCCAGGGTCCCGCCTCCACTCCTGCTCAGACCTCAGGACAGCCCGGTGGGCTTTCATCACACCCTCCTAGGCAGGGGGAGGGGAGCCCAGCACTAATGTGAAGGGGCCCTTCAGCCAGAATCCTGGGACACCCCCCATCCCCCGACCCCACCCCAGCCCCTGTCCGAAGCTGCCCTGGGCCTCCCAGCAGACACAGGACCTCCCTAACCCTCACCCTCCTCCCTGCCCTGCGGCTGCACTCCCAGGGCAAGAGGGGGCCTCTGTCCACCAGGCCCATTTGATGGGCTGCATTATTTTTAAACTTTCTATTTCTTAAACCTGAATATCCCCCTCAAGCGGCTGAAATCTGCTCTGCCAATGGCATTTATACGAAGTTACAAATGACACCTGGGAGAGCTAAGAGCAGGTTTATTTTTAAACCCCGGGCTCTCAGTGACACCCTGCCCACCCATCCATCAGCTCCTTCACTCTGCCGGAAGGAAGCACTCGCCAATGCTACACGGTGCCCGGACCCAGGCTGGTGCCAGGTACAGAGATGGCCAGGCCTGGACCTTGCTCCAGCCGAGCGCACAGAGTGGCTGGGCGGCAGGAGGCGGGTCAGAGGCAGAAACAGCGTATGCCGGCACCATTCATCCATTTTTTTTATTCCACAAATATTTGGATCGCTGCATGCTGGCACGGTCCTATCCACTGAGGTTACAGCTGCAAACAAAGCAGACAAAGTAAGTCACTGTCCCCTGGAGCTCACAGTGTGGTGGGGACACGGATGACAAACAAGAGTCAATCAGGCAGGGAGGTCTGAGGTGGGGCACTGGAGCTTGTCCCCTTGTCCTCTAAGACCCCTGATGGGAGGGGCCTGGCTGGAGCAGGCTGGAGGGCGCCCCTAAAGCATGGGTCTCAGCAGGGCCCCCTTGCTCAGGCCTCAGGGTTACAATGTGGATGGAGGGAAGGAGTGGCAGTGGGGCTGAGGGACCAGGCAGGAGGACACGGGGAGGTCTGGGCCAGAGGTGACCAGGGCCTGAGACGGGGCTGGGTAGAGAGATGGGGGAGGGCAGATTCCAGAGGATTGAAGAAGTTACAATTGGCAGGACTTGATGGTCCTGGGGATAAGGAGAGGGCAGAGTCAGAGATGCCCCCTTGTTTCTGATCTGGGTGAGCAGGTGCTGCGGGGAAAACACCACGATGGGAACGGTGGGGAGGAGCAGGTCTGATGGGAAGAGAAAGGGTGTGGTTTGAACATGTCCAGAGGCAGGAGGCTGGGGGCCAACCAGAAGGTGGAAGCTACAGGAGCTCCGGATGGAGAGGCCCCGGAGGTGGGTCAGCCTGTCCAGCTCAGCACTGTGCCCGGCACCTGGGACATCAAAGACCCTCCCTACGGGCCACAGCTCCAGGCCTTTGGCTGCAGAGGGCGATCAGGCTGTTAGGGCGTGTGCGGAGGTGGCCCCGGGCAAGGTGGGCTCACACGGGGCGGGGAGAAGAGGAGCCGATGGGGAGAGCCAGGGCACTGTCCTCGCCAGTTCAGCTGCCAGAACACACGCCACAGGCTGCGGGCTTCAGCCACAGAAAGTTCTCACAGTTCTGGTGCCAGCTTGGCGGTGCCCTGGCGAGGGCCCTCTTTGCGTTGCTGTCTTCTCCTCGTGCCCTCACGTGGTGGAAAGAGAGCAAGCTGGCTCTGGGCCTCTCCTCTGGGGGCCCTGACCCACCGCAGCCTCCTCAAAACCCAGCCTCCTCCCAAAGGCTCCTCTTAATGCCATTGCAAGGTGGTGGGGGATGGGGGGGGCTTCCAGACACATGGCTTTGGGAGGCACAATTCAGTCCAAAGCAGGCACCACGTATAAGAACAAGGAGACAGAGGAGGTGAGAAGGCAGGTCAGAGGGGAAGTTCTGGAGGGGGCGTGAGAGGGCCCCAGGGTGGGGTCCCTCACGGTGAGGGAAGGGTCTTCCTCCCACAGCAGTGAGGAGTCAGACTCGTGACGGGGATGACACACGTGCCTGGAAACACTGATTTCCACTGGGAGTGAGGGAAGCCTCGTGAAGCCCTACTTTCGACCTTGGCCTGGAAGGTGGCTTAGAGGTGGGAGATGGAGTGGTGGGGTGGGCGGGGGACAGGCGTGGGGGTGAGACACGCGGGCACCAGGCTGGAACTGAGGGACCTGTTCCCTGGGGGCAAAGGTGCAGGAGAGAAGTAGTTGGAGACAGAAGATTTGAAGAGGGAAGCGGGACAGCCCAGGACCCGGCCAGGCTCCGCTGATGGAGGATGGAGCGTGAACCTGGGAATCACACAGCCTTACATCGCTAATGAGCTGTGGGCGAGAAGAACAAAATCACACTGTCTTAAAGCCTGAGAATCTTATCAAGTCTTATCATCTTAAGATAATTGAATCATCGAATCTCAGAGACTTAGGTTTTTTAAATTACAGAAATTTTGAATCTGAAATTGCTTGAGTGTCAAGATCGTGGCCACCTCCCCCTCCCGGTAATGAGACTGTACGGCGTGCGCTCAGTGCTTTGCGCACATTATGTCATTGTGTCCCCATGACAACCCTGGGAAGTGGGAACTATTATTTTGCCTGATTTTCCAGATGAAAAAACCCGAGGCTCAGCGAGTGTACGTTGTTGCTGAAGGTCAGACACCTTGAGGGCAGCATGGGTGGGACTTGGCCCAGATCTCTCAGCCTCTCTGCTGAGTGATCACCCATCTGCTGTGCACACCTCCAATGACAGGGAGCTCACTACCCGTCCGTCTCCAGGCTGGTCATTCATTCTAAGTGTAAACACAGGTCTCCTTTACAGGGAAGGGCGTCCACGCATTGTTCCTTGAACCCACCTGGGAAGATCCCAAGAAGACAAATCTTCAGCAGAGACTCCTGTAAGGGGAGGGAGTTTATCCCGAGGGCGGAGGTGAGCTGGGGATGCTGGGAGCAGGCCCACTCAAAGGCAAATGGAGATGGAGTCCAGAATTCAGGAAGGTGGCGTGGTTGGAGGGCGGGTGGAGCACAGAGTGTACAATGCAGAAATACAATTCTATTCCCAGGGTCAGAGCCACGAGACCTAAGAAGATTGGAATCATGAGCGCTGCGCCTTTCTCAGCTCTTTTCTCTAAAAACTTGTTCTGCAAGATGTGCCTTGCACCATCCATCCTCCCAGATGGCTTTTTAAGTGGAGCTGTTTGTTAAGTGGGAGACGAAGAGGGAGATTGATCAAGAGGGGCAACCAGGCAGAGCTGCTACAGTCCGGGGGAGGGCACGCAGCGAGCGGGAGGGCCGGACAGGGGGTGCCGGTGTGGTCCAGGTGACGCGCAGGCACAGCTGGCCCGCGTGACCAGAGTCCCAGGGACAGTCCCTGACCGTGCCGGGCCCCACGGTGGGCTCAGATCTGGGGGGAGCACTTTGGACGCTTGGGCCAGTGGGTCCTCACACAACCTGTGCAGCAGGCCCCATGGCTGTCATAGTTGGTTGGAGCTGCTATAACCAAGTACCGTAGACTGCTGGCTTGTTAACAAGATTGAATAACCTGCTCAGAGTCACGTAGTTACTGAGTGGCACCGCCAAAACGGAGCCCAGGCGGTCTGCCTCCAGCACCGGGGCCCCTGGCGTCCTCTCTTGCATGGCAGTGACATGTGGGGAAAAGCAAAGAAACGCCACAATGTTAGCACCACGAAGGTCGAAGGTGGGAGGTGACTTTATAAAGTACACTTGGAGCTCAGGCTTCAACAGATAGTCACTCAGCGCCTCCTGGGCATCAGGCTCTGTTCTTGGCCCTGGATGGACTGGAGGGAGGAGACCAGCTGGGCGCTACTACAGCAGGTGGCCAAACGCAGAGCAGGCAGAGGGCCAGGCCATGGCACCTGGCAGGTGAGGGCAGGTGGGATGGGACCAGCTCCGCTGACTCCCTGGCTGAGCTGCCACCCCAGGCTGGTTCTTGTCCTTGTCATGAGGCTTCTAGGCACCTGGGAACTGATGGATGTAATTGATGATCGTGTCGCTGGGAAGCCGGCACGACAGGCCAGGGCTGTGGGTGGTGAGACAAGCGTCCTGGCGGGCTGCTGGGGCTGTCCTTCAGGGCCGTTTTCAGGAAAGACTGAGTGATAAAGACCCGGGGTCTGAGACACATCGCTGCTCTCAGTGCCGTGACTGCGCCTGCAGGAGTCTGTCCTGAGGACGTGGCAGGGACTAGGCACATGAGGCCGAAAACGCTCCTCACAACCTGATGTGTGTAAAAGGCCTGTAATCGTCTAAGGCTCTGCCGGGCGAGGCCGGTGAGGTAAATTATGGCGCATCTGAATGAGGCACAATTACAAAGCTATTAACACCGTGCTTTTGAGGAATTTTCAGTGATGTGGGAAACTGCTGATGATGGAATGAACGGTAAGAGAGAAATGAATACAGAGTATCATTCCAATTGCATAATATTTCGTTATGTGCAGAGAGAAAACTCAGATGATGATGGTGGTGGTGATGGTGATGATGATGATGATGGTGATGGTGATGGTGACGATGGTGATGGTGATGATGAGATGATTATTTATTGAGCACTTGCTATATGCCTGTTTTCCTTCTGTTATCGCATCTAAACCTCCTCACAACCCTGTATGTGGGAACGCTTACCGTCTCCATAGATGGGTGAGGAAAATGAGGCACGAAGAGGCTAAGTGTTTGCCGAGAGTCACACAGCTTAGAGGACTTGAGCCCAGGCCTGCCAGCATCCAGAACCCTCTCTATACTCTCTACCACTGGGTGTGTCTGCGGCTGGAGTGGGGGGCTGTACAAGGAGCCCCAGAGCATTGTGGGGGATGTGCTGGTCACCAGCCACTCCTCCTGAGGTGGGTGTCATTGTCATCCCTGTTTTATAGAAAGTGGCTCAAGAGAGGTGGTGATGGGGCTGGGACCAGGTCTGCAGACTTGACCTCTCGAGTTCCATCGACCTGTGCTGTGGGCAGTTGGAGGGGCTGCGGAGGAGCAGGCACAGGCTTGGGGCCCCGTGCCCTGAGCCCGGGGGCTTCCAGGGCCGCTCTGGGACTGTGAGTGATGCACCGAGCCCCAGCCCCGCCCCACCCTCGGCTGCGTGTGTCCCTGCTGAGTCCTCCAGTTTACCCAGGTGTCTCCTCTGGGGGCCATAGCAGCAGTTGGAGCTGGGTGGGGACAGATGTCGCCGGCTGCCTCGCAGCCCACCCTCGGCTCATTAGAGCTGCTGTCACATCCATCACCTTCAGAGAAAGGCAAACACTGAAGGAGGATCCAGGAACCGTCACTCAAGGGCTCCTCGAATGCAAAAGCCGCAGATCCCTCCTGATTCACGATGAATCACGGAATTATTTCCCTTCAGACTGATTTCTGCCAGACACCCCCATGCTCACCACGCCATCTCATACCCCCCGCAGCTCCCGTGCCAGACCCAGCCTGGCAGGTCACCCTCCAGCGGGCTCTCCGTCCAGGCCCACGCGCTCCTGCATCACCTGAAGAGGAATGGAGCAAGGCCACCTGGATTCTACCCCCCACGCCCGAATGTGTGAATGTCTCCTCACCGCTGCGTGGGTCAAGATGTTCTTCCAAATGTGGTGCAGCAGGCCCAGCGGAGGAGCAGGCTCTGCCAGGAAGGAGGGAGAGGGAACAGTGCACCCCTCCCTCCCCGTGCCCCTCTCTGCCACCCCCTGTGGCCCACCCCTCCCTCCTGGGGTGCTTACAACTGACAATTGTGCTGTGGCCTTGCCTGCTGGAGACAGCTGTGCAGGTCTCCTTCCAGCAGAACCCTGGGCAGCCAGACCCTTCTGTGGTTGCCAGCCCGGGCCCCCCGGATTCACAGACTCTGGAAGCTGAGGTGGGGGGAGGGCGGGCTGACTCTGCGTGTTCATTTTCTTCTTTACAGAGTTTACTTCTGCCCCATTCTCCACAGCCCGAGGTCCCAGAAATGACCAGTCCCGCTTACAAATGAAAACACCAAGTCACAAAGAACTAAGCTGGTCTCAAGCTGGTTAAGTCCCCCTCATTGGATAGTCCTTACTCTCTTGGTGACCCCGTGACCCAAGGTCACACAGGGGGCCCCTGACAGAGTTCTGGCCTGACACCCATCCTCCTGCCCACTTGTCCACAGCCAACCAGGACCCCCACATGCAGTCCACCCCGTACCCGCTGACAGCCCCTTCTCTTCTCCACAGGGAACATCCAGGACCTTCACCTGCTCCTCCATAGCCTGGCTTCTCTTAATCCCTTCACACCCACGCCCTCTCTCCAAATGCGCCCAGCGTGAAGGTTCCTCAGGCCACGTGGGGCCATGAGCTGCACACATTTAGACTATGGCTACGCACCCACTGTGTGCCCAGCACCTGCCCTCCAGTTGCCTCTCCCTTATTCCTAATGTGCCCCAAGGTCTTGGGGTCTTACAGGCTCTTGCTGTTCCTCAAACACACCAAGCACCGCTGTGCCTCGGTGCCTTTGCACGCGCGGCTGCCTCTGTCCGGAAAAATTGCCCTCACATATCTGAGTGACTGGGGTGCTGTGGGTTGGGTGTCTAGGCAAGATGGCTGAGGTCCCCGAAATCTTAAAATTCCATGATTCTGACATCTGGCCTTAGGTGCTAGAGTTTAAGATCCTGTTAAAGATTCTAAGAGACGGTGACATAGGATTCTAGGTGTTGATGCCCTCTGGGTTCTAAGATGCTGAGAGTCTCATGAGGGCCCCTTTGCCACGGGAGAAGCATCCATCAGCACCTCCCATCAGCTGGGAGTAGGTTTTCCCCAGCCAGGCAGCCCCACCTTGCACCACATGAATATGGCTTTTCGTGCCTCAGACACTGAATTTATCGTGCATTTTTAGCATTCTCACCTTGTCTGCATGCTCTGGTCTCCGGGATACGTACCAGAGGAGGGGCCCTTGGGGATGTTCCGTGTGTAGAGGACCTAAATCTTCCGGGAAGGAATTGACACAGGGCGTTGTTTTCACACTCATTCTGAGGCAGGCTGGGGATTGTGCTGCAGGGAGCCCAGAGGGGACAAGGGTCCCTTTTCTTGCCAAAGGGACTGACACGGGCCTTTTGTCTGCAGGGGCGTTGGGCTGCCGTGGGGACCAGGCCAGAGAGCACTTCCCACCAGGTCTGGGCGGTGCATTCTGAGAGGAAAAAAGTTACTACCCCGTTTTAAAGAAAAAAAGTTACCACCCCATTTTAAAGAAAAAAAGTTACCACCCCATTTTCAACTGCCACCCAGGTAGGCTTTGCAGATTGCTTGAAATCACCGCACAGCCAGAAGATAGCAGTCCAGGCTGGCAAGCTCACCTTGAAGGAGTTAACGGCGAAGCCATTCAGAAGCCAAAACTGTAAACATGTCCAGGCCCCTCACTGACATCAATCACACGCTCCCATGGACGCTCCTCTCTTGACACATCAGCACATCCTTCCCATTCAGTCAACCCGTGATCTTAACTAAACGTGGGCTGATTGTCAAGGGATGTAGTTAGGCGCCGTGTAATTAATTCCAACAACGCAGGAGGTGAGCGTGGGATCTTATTAATACAATAACCTCGCAAGCATCACGGGAAGCTCCTCTTCTCACCCCTGCACTTGGAGCCTTGGAAGCTATTTCCCAGTTCTCATTGACTGGCGAACCATTAAAAATTGATGAGAAAATAAATTGATGGAAAATTTAACTTCATTGACCAGAATGAGAGGTGAGCTGGACCCCAGCCAAGGGCTCTGTGCTGTGACGCAGGTGAGCCTGGAATGGGGAACGCTGTAAGGGAAGAGCCAGCCATAGGGACGCCCCCTGGGGTCACTGCCCCTGAAATGGCTCTCCCGCGTCTCCATCCTGGCCAGAGTTCAGGCCGCTGGCCTTGCTCCAACCCTCCCTCCAGCCTGGCCACGTGATGATCGTTCTAAAAGGCCAGTCTCACCTAAAAGCTGCCATGGCTCCTTATTTCCTAAAAATGCCTTAGCCTGGCATCCAAGCCCCTCGTGATGTGAGCTGGCCTCTCTCCCTGTCTCATCTCCTTCCCTGTCCCGCCCTTGTCTCCGGCCACACTGAGTAACTGTCCCAGTTTCCTGCCCTGAGTTCTGTCAGGCCTACAGCCTTCTGCACATCTCTGCTCTTTCATCCTCCCCTCTTCCTTCGTCTGGCCAGTTCATGCTCACCATTAAGTCTATCTCACTCGACCTCCTCCAGGGAGCCTTCCCAGGTAACCCTAGACTTCTCCTTCTTATAGGCCTGAACCTGTTATCTATTGCGGCAATTAGACTGTCTAACAGAAATCAGAAAGCCTCATTGGCTAACATCAAAACATAACTATTGCTTGCTTCTCTGGCAGCTCTGCTGATCTTGGCTGGTCTTGCTCACCTATCTGGGGGTTCCATGGTTGTTGGCGGATATAGGCTGACCTTGGTTGGGATGACAGAAGCAGCCTGGCTCTTCTCCGTGTCTTTCTCATCCTCCAGAAGGTCAGCCCAGACCTGTTCTCACAGCAATGGTAGAGATGCACGAGGCAGCCCCATGTGCGGCCTCAACAGTAGCTTCACATCTGTTGACATCTTCCTGCCAAGAGCCAGTCATATGGGGAGCCATATGCTTTCTGTCGAGGGCGGGACAGCTTCCCATGCACAGCGGGAGGGTACTGCAGAGTTCCATGGCACAGGGTGCCGATGTGGAGAGCGGCTGAGGAATCAGGGCCAAACAATGCACGTCGCTACGGAGACTGTGCAGTCACCTTCCGAAGCTCCAAAGACAGCGCAATGTGGAAACCTTTCTAAAGATTTTAAACGGCTTCATTGCATTTTAGTTGATATACAATGAACTGTGCATATTTAATGTGTCAATTTTGATAAGTCTGACATATGTGTAGACCCACGAAATCACCACCACAATCAAGAAAATAAACATTCTTGTCTTAGTCTGTTGGGGCTGCTGTAAGGAAAATGCCATAGACAGAGTAGCCTGAACAACATTTATTTCTCACACTTCTGGGGGCTGGGGAGTCTCAGATGGAGACGCCGGCAGATTGGGTGCCTGGTGAGAGCCCACTCCGTGGTTCATAGGCAGCCAGCTTCTTCACTGCTGTGTTCTTCCGCGGCGGAAGGGGGAAGCGATCCCTCTGACCCCTCTCTCATAAGGGCACTGATCCCACTCATGAGGTCTCCACCCTCCTGAACTGCCTATGAACCCACCTCCTCAGACTAGCATATGGGTAGTTAGGATTTTAACATATGAATTTTGGGGGATGCAAACCCCATCAGCCTGGTGAATACCCATCACCCTCAAATGTTTCCCCTGCCCCTTTGTATCTCCCCCTCCCATTCTCACTGCCGTACCTCTCCCCTGCCCGAGGCGGCCATTGGTGTGCTTCCTGTTACTTTGGGTTAGCTTTTATTTTCTATAATTTTGGCTAATGGAATCATACAGTGTGCTCTTGCTTGTCTGGCTTCTCCCAGTTAGTGGAATTATACTGAGATTCATCGGCGATGTGTGTATCAGTAGTTCGTTCCTTTATGTTGCAGAAGAGGACTCCATTACACAGGTGGGCCACGATTGGTTTACCCGTTCACCTGCTGGTGGACATTGGGTTGTTGCCAGTTTGTGGCTATTCCAATAAAGCCGCCATGAGCATGTGTACACAAGTATCTGTATGGACAGTATTTGTATGAACATGTGCTTTCTTCTCCTGTATGGTGGTAGGTGTTAAACATTTTATGAAACTGCAAAACTTTTCCAAAGTATCTTCGCTCTTTTTTTTTTAATCCTCACCCGAGGCTCCGCTTTTATTGATAGTATTTTAGAGATAAAGGAAGGGTGGAGGAAGAGAGAGAGAGAGAGAGAGAGAGAGAGAGAGAGAGAGAGAGAGCATTGATGTGAGAGAGAAGCATTAATTGGTTGCCTCTCATACAGGCCCTGACAGGGGATGGAACCCGCAACCTAGGTACATGCCATGACTGGAAATCGAACCCGCAACCTTTCGATATGTGGGGTGTTGCTCCAACCAACGGAGCCACCGGCCAGGGCTGTCCTCACCGTTTTGCTTCCCCACCAACAGGCAGTACATGACAGTTCCGGTTGCTCCTCATCCTCTCCAGCACTTGGGATTGCCAGTTATTTTCCCATCTCAGGGGGCGGAGTGGAATTACACTGCGGTTTCCACTTGGGTTTCTGTAATAACTAACAATGTCAGGCATCTTTTCATGCGCTCACTGGCTCACCCGATCTCTCTGGTGCAGTGTCTGCTCAGAGGACATCTTTTTAAATTGGGTTCTTTGTTTTCATATGATTGAGTTTTGAGAGTCCTTCGTATGTTCTGGATAGAGATATATGTTTGGCAAATATTTTCTCACTGTCTGTGGCTTGTCCTGGGTGAGACTTTTAAACACATCGATTCCCCTATCCCCCCAGCAATCAATGATTGGTCAGAGTATGGCCACGAAGGCCAGTCCTGATGGGATGTGTCAGAGTCTGATCCATTTCCTCCATAAAAATAAAGCAATTGCCAAAAATTTACAAGGAAAGCAGCTTGTGAGGCCTCATCAAATCCATCTCCCTGCCCCACAGTACCCTGACTCTGTGGGAATGTCATCCTGCAGATCATGGTCGCTGTCAGGGGACAAGTCTTGCAGATTGGGGGCGGGGGGGGGGGGGATGAGGCCCCTTGTACAGCACCATTTTGCTGATCCAAGATCACCCCCTAATGGGCCAGGCTCCTCAGGCGCTGAGCTGGGTCCTCTTGGGGCCCTGGGAGAGGCTAGAAGGCAGAGAAGTTGAAGCATCCGCTTCAGCCCCCAAGTTTCTGATGAAAACAAGTGTTTTCGTTCGCTGGGCAAATATCTTAGTGGGATGGATGGAAATAGAGGTGATGCAACTGGGGTGAGTCAATTTTCGCTCCTGCAGATGAGGCTGCTGAGGGAGGGTGGGCAGAGGGAGGGCGGGTGAGGGGGAAGCTTGTGCAGACACAGGAAGCAGCACCCACATCCAGGCCTGGGGCTTCCTGAGGACTCCCTTTCCTTGACCGAGCCAGGGGATGTCCAGCCCGGTCGGTCCCCACAGCCCCACCCAAGGATTCCTGGTCTTGGGAGTGTCCCCCGGTCCCACTTGCTCTGAGGTTCACTCAAGTCCTTGTCTCCCAAATCTCTTCTCCCTGTCTGGCCACCTGCAGCCACCGGCCTATCTCTGCCCTATGTTTCCCGGCCTGGGAAGCCTGGTGCCAGCCTCCTCCACTTCCTGCAGGACACATGGAAAGGCTGTTAACCTGCCACTGACCTTCCAGAAGGTTAGGGCACAGGCAGGGCCACAGAGCAGGACAGACAGACTCCTTGCTCCAGGGTTCCAGAAACCTCCCTGCCCAGCCTCTCCCTTCTGGGGCCCCAGCCTGCTGCTCTGGTTTCAACACGCCCACTCCCCTTAGAATCCCTCTGCCACCTGTCACCCGGATGCCATATTCCCCTCCAGCCACTCCCTCTCTGGCTGTCAGGGCTCCTCCTCGATTCCCTAGTGCTAAATTCTACACACTGAGTCCTGCCTTTGCACATTTCTATTGGCCCAGCAATGGCTTTCTCTTAACGCCCCCCAATAGACTTCTGAGAAAGTCTGGATTATGAGGAGCAAAGTGACCAGCCCAAGGCTCTCTTAGGCTCTCCTCATCCCGGCTATTTTCCCTCGGCGATTTTCATGTCGCGTCTGGATTAGGAGGGCGTGGATCTACCACTCCGTGCTCCCATAGGATGATTTAAGGCTCCAGCTGGCGGAGCAGACACGTGCTCCCACCCCCTGGCACTGAGCACAGACTTCCAGGAAAGCCCAGCCTGTTCTGTGAAAGTTCATTGACGAATCACACCCATTGCTAAATGCCAGCCTTCCCAGATTGGGTTCAGGGGACACAAGCCCTGGGTGGCGGTAATGGCTCTCCAATACAGAGATGGAGTATGAGCTGGAGGAACGCTGTATACAGAACACATTAGTGGCCTAACGGGCCGGTGGGAGCTCAGAGTCCCACAGTCAGGAAACTCTGACAATTGCAAAGGAAGTCCCAAAAGCAGCCACCAAGGTGATTCTCACAGTCCTTTCCTAAAAGAAAGGAAGGCTTACCCAAAAGCAAGAATGACACTGTTTCATGGTCAAAGGCAGGCTTTCCCAAAAAGCATAGTTGACAACTTTATACCGACAGACTGCGTTGACCTATTTTTCTCATTTCACTGGGAGCCCGAGACAATTTCATCCCAGGCTGCCATGCCACCAGGTTCAAGTCTGTCCATCGACCCCAGTCAGGGCTGGGGAGACCCTCATTCACTGCTCCCTCCAGAGCCATAGGGGGCCCCAGCGTGGGACAGTTACTCCATGGGACTAATTTCATCACCTCCACCCGGGTCCACACCTCCTGCCCAAACTCACCCCTCCCTCGTCTGTTCCAGGCTTGGGATGCTGGACCACCACCCTGACCTGAGACCCATGTGGCCAAGGCAGAGCAGAAAACATCAACCACAGGCCAGGAGTTCAAATCCTGGTCTCTTTTCTCTTGCCAACTCACTGTGTGACCTTGGGCAGGTAGCCTCCCCACTCTGGGCCTCAGTTTCCCCAACTTTACCATGAAGGGTTGGACTGAATGATCTCCTGATTCCTCCCTCCTCTGGTCCAAGAATCTATGATTCTGCGCAAGAAGGTCTTGCTCAGATATTTATAGGAAAATGGCACAAGTTCTATTCTGATGGTTCCTCCTTGGGAAGTGAGAAATGAGAAAACTGTGAAGACCACAAACCAGAAACCAGCAGATACAGCCTCAGGCTGGTCCCCGCAGGCCTGGCTGCGGGCAGCTTTTATTCCCAGGATGTGCTGAGAAAGATGGAGCCCTGAGCCAAAGCAATGTGCCCCTCTCTGAGATGTGGATTTTAGGATCAAGGATGACAGAGAATTGGGGGAGATGGACTTGGGGAGGGAGCAGATGCCTGATGGTAGGAGAGGGGATGCGGGAATGGGGGAGGGAGTGTCACCACCGTCACACCTTCATCGTTATCATCATCATGATCAGAATAACAGCTAAAAATTATCATGAGGCCACTATGCACCAATTCCTCTGTAAAGCTACAAGCCCAGGCCCAGCACACAGGAAGTATCCATGCTGGCTCGCTGATTAATTCAGGGGCCAGCAGTGAGGTCTGTTTTTGTTCTTGATGAAATAGCATCTTCTCACATTTCTGATGACTCAGGCCTGTTCTTGCTGAACTTCTGAGAGTGCGATTAGAGGAAAAAGTAGACAAGGCTGCCCACCTCCCCAAGAAGGAAGTG
>NW_006300104.1:3220218-3244237 GCF_000327345.1 Myotis davidii | reverse complement strand
TCCTGAAGGCTCCCACTGCTGTGAGTGGGAGGCTGCCCCTTCATGCCCCTGAGGCCAGTTGGCTTCTTTATTGCCCTGCACACAGCCATAAAGCAGGTGTGTCTGCAAGGCCTGGAGTAACTACTGGCATGTCTCGGTTCTTCTCAGGCACCCCTCAGGCCCCAGTGGTGGCCATCAAGGTCCAGCTGTTTTAATAGGGCCTTTAAATAACTCCCTCTGCTGCCAAGAAATGTATGTCCTGCAGAGACACGCGCGGCTCTGAACAGATGTCCCACGGAGGTTCAACACCCGGCGGCTGTTGGACGATGATACAAAGTGCTCTCCCTGTCCTTCCATCCTCTGGGCTGTCAGTTTCCAGTCACTCAGCAGATGTCACCATGGAGTGACTGGCCATGGGCAGGACTCTGGCACCGAGAGAAAGATCGGACATGTGTCTGTACTCAAGGAGGTCATGGGCAGCTGGGGGAGACAGATCTGCCAGCAACACATACCAAGCTACCTGCACAGAGCCAGAGTAGAGGTCACAGCCGTGGCTGCGATTCCATGAGCACCTCCTGTATACAGCTGTTTATTTAGTGCCTCCTATGTGCTGGGCCCAAGGCCAGGTGATTCACAGGTGTTGTCACCAACCCTCACAACAGCCCTCTCCACCATAAGATTGGGTAATGCCTTCCGCTTTAGAGATGAGGTCACTGAGGCTCAGAAGAGTTGAAGAATTCACTCAGGTCACACAGCAGGTTGAGTCAGTGCTTGATTGATGGACATTGCAGCTCTGCCCACCCTCACCCCCTCAGAAGGAGGCCAGGTCCACTGGGGTGGACCTAAGGCAGGTGTGGTCACCCAATCCAGGTGGTCAGAGTCCAGAGTGAGTGCTGGATTGCAAGTGCACTGTCGTCTTCTGATCGCGGACATTCCTCCCATCATCACATTAGCCCAGCTGAGTTTAGTGGTCCCAGCCCAGCAGCCAAGGAAGAGGTTCATTTGTACATTAGTACTGTTTGCACCTACTCGAAATCCACCCCCCCCCCCAAACACACACCTCTTCTCATTTTCCTTTAGAGCCATGCCCCTCACCCACCATTTATGCTTTGTCTGGGTGCCATCATTGCTCTAAGGGTGAACATGAAACTTGAAAGTGGCCAATCAGTGAGATCCATTCCCCTGGACTTAGTGATTGGCTCAGAGCTAAGCTCATGACCCAGGTTAATCCAATCAGAGTTTTCCCTTGATCTTTGGCTGAAAACATAAAAGATTTTTCTTTCTTTCAGGCTACTAAGCTGGTCAGAAGTTTCTGGTGGTCATTGTAAGGGAAGCCTGTCTAAATTAAGCAGTAACAGATGAACAAACCTCTGAAAGATGGGGTGAAAGAGGAAAAGAGAGATGTCAGGGTAAACAGAACATGCGACCTTCATCTGTTTGGCTCCCTGTGGTGCACGCAGTGCCAGACGCTTCCTGGGACACTGGGTGCAACTGCTTGAGCCCCTGGGTCAAGGCAGACATGAATCCTGCAGCCCCCCAGCTGTTTCCGTTTCATTAGCCATTGCATTTTCCTATTTCAACCAGTTTGCGATGTGCTTCTATCACCCACAACTCAAAGGAGTCCTAATCCTGCTCTGTAGCAACCAGCAGGAAACACAGCGTCTTGTGCATAATAGATGCTAAGTAAATATCTGTGCAATGTAGGAATAAATCAATGAACCTGACCATTTCTCCCTCTCTGCCTCGCTCAGCCTCCCCCTTCCCAGCAACAGACCACCTAGTTGCAACCATCACTCCAGGGCAGCAGTTCTCAACCTGTGGGTCGCGACCCCTTTGGGGGTCGAACGACCCTGTCACAGGGGTCGCCTAGGACCATCGGAAAACACATATATAATTACATATTGTTTTTGTGATTAATCACTGTGCTTTAATTATGTTCAATTTGTAACAATGAAACTGGGGGTCACCACAACATGAGGAACTGTATTAAAGAGTCGCGGCATTAGGAAGGTTGAGAACCACTGCTCCAGGGACTAGCAAGAAATGATGCTTTCCGCACTGCAGCAGCAGTGTCTGCTTCTTGGGCCCTTAGAGGAGGAAAAAGGCTTACAGAGGGGGTGACCTGCCCAGAGAGCTGCAGCAAGTTCAGAAGAGATCAGAGGTCCTGAACCCAGCCTGAGTTTGGGTATCTGGTCTACCTAGCTTTGTGACCTTAGGTCCCTTAGACTTGTTGAACTCCAGCTTCCTGCCTCTCTGAAAAGACCTGGACGATTGAAGTCTTCCCTTCCCTTTTTTGTTGTTGCTCCAATACCCTCCCTGGCCTTAGGTTCAGGTCAGACCCCACCTCTTCCAGGAAGTCACCCAGATTGTACCCACTCTGGACTGGAGCAGCTCAAGTGCTTGAGTGTCAGGCTGTGAGGTCAGCCAGATGAGTCCAAGTCCAAATTACTCTCTGTTCCAGAACTTGCTGCTCAAGCCGTGGCTAGCAACGGCATTGATAGGAGCTGTAAAAACTTGGTGGCCCCACCCCAGACCTGTAATGAGCCTGACTCTGCACTTGAGTAAGAGCCTAAGGTGGAGTATGGGCTCATGGATGTGTGAGAAGCCTTGGGCCTGCATGTGGGGAGAGAGAGACAGGTGTGGGAGTTCAGCAGCAGGCCTGCCTTCCCCTGGGGTGGCCTCACCAAGGTGGCTCAGTCCTCACAGACACATCTCCACCACAAACACACTGCCTGCCCCTTCACTCCACCTTTCTGGGGCTGCAGTCCCTTCCCCTATAAAACAGGGCAATGATAGCTTTGGCCCCAGGGTTGCTGTGAGGATGGAGTGAAGTCATTTGCATAAAGCTGGGAGCCTGTGACAAGGATGGTGGTGGCTATACCTACTGTTCTACCTGCAAGAGGCACCTCCCACCCTGTCATCCCCTCCTCCTCAGGGACATCTTAACCCATCTCCCAAGGACTCCCATACAACCTCCCAAAACAGATGTCTTATCAGCCCCTTGCTTTCCTTCAAAGAATTTGTTACAATATGTGATATTTTGTTGTCATCCTTTACTCATTCTTTTGTTTGTTTCTCCAACTGCACCCAAGAGCTCCCTGAGGGCAGGGGCGTGTGGGTCTCCCTTATGGCCATGTTGGTGCTCAGCACAGTACTTGGAGCCCAGGAAGCCTGATAAGTACCTGCTGGATGAAAGGTTGGATGAGGAGAGGGACTGGGTTGTATCAGGATGAGGAAGGTGCTGTAACAAAGAGCCCCAAACCCGTGACTTCATCCAGGAAGAGTTGATTTCTCTTCCACATGAAATCCAGATAGGAGTTGCTGGTCAGGGAATCTCCTCCAGGGAGGCACCTCCTCTGAGCAGCGACACAGGGATCCAACTCCTTCCATCTGTGATGACATCATCTACACATGACATGTGGCCAGGGAAGGAGAGCGAAAGAGGGGAAGACCACCAGGTAATCAACCAGATCATCTCCACCCACATTTCATTGGCCAGAAGGATGCCCAGAGTACTGGGCAATGCCGTCCCAGGCTGGGCAGCTGGCTGTCCCTGCCCCTCTAGGGTGGCCATGGATGAGTCCCATCACTTTGGTCCTCTTCCCAAGAACCCTGGGGCATGAGTCCTCCCTCTGCGTCTGACTGCCATGCTGCTTGGGTCAGGAGAGCAGGAAGGGAGAGGCTAGGATCTGGGCAAGGACTCCCAGCGCTGCTCCCCACACTTGTCTGGGGAGGGGGATGTTCTGAGCTGTTTCAAGCTGATGGTGTTTGGAACCTTCTGTGTTTGCCAAGCTGCTAATTCAGGTGCCATCTGCCTGTGTTCCCAGCATCAAAGCCCTGGGGTGAACAGTTTTCTTCTGTGGTTCTTGAAGGAAGCTTTGCAGGGGGGTGGAGAGAGAGAGGAGGGAGGCCTCAGAATGTCTTGTTCTCTAAAGAGATGGTGCTGCCCTGCAGAGGGACATGGAGGGACTGGGATGTCATGTAGATCTGCATCCAGCTAAGGGGCCCAAGTGGAGTGCACGATGGGCAGAGAAGGGCTGAGTGGCTGGGACACTAACTAACCCCTAGTGCCCCCTCCAGCCAGCCTAGACCTGAGGCCTTGGTTAGTGCGCCCTGAGGGACCAGTCCTGCCAACCACTGCATGAGCGGGGTCGGGGGGAGGGGAGAGGGTTGGGGAGGCCCTTCCCCCGTTGAGCCTTTGGACAACATTCCAGCCTCAGCCAACAACTTGATCACAACCTTGTGTGAGCTGCTGAAGCAGAGGACCCAGCCAAGACATAAATTTCACCCCCAAACCCACAAGGAACAGGAAAATCTAAAACTTGAAAGAATTATTTAAATATGAACCACACGGTTCTCTCCCTGGCCTACACTCTCCTTCATTCTTAGCTCCATGGGCTCACAATGGGGAGGAACCGTGCCAATAATCTAAATGCAAATCGCCTTTGGCAGTGGCTCCTGCCACTCAGGGTTGGGAGTGACTCGGGCGAGTACAGATAAATGTTACTCTGATGTCCGGTGGGAGCAGTTGAGGAAGCGGTGCTATCGTGTTCTTTTTCTCCCGCTCCCATTTCCAAAGTGAAAGAGACCTATGAATGCCCACTAAGCCAGTTCCAAAGAGGAACTTTGCAGACACCATCGAGCTCCAAGGTGGGTTGGTGGGAAGGTACTTGATGGAAGGTTCTAGAAAGTTAGGAAAGCAGTGAGGCTTCAAGAGGACGGCTACATGGGGCCCCTCAGAGATGGCCGCCTGGGCAGGTGCCAGGGGGAGACATTTGGCCACTCCCTGTGGAGAGATGGGGTGCAGCAGCCCTGGCCTGGGAGTTGGGCCCATAATGCTGTGGCTGACTCCTCCAACCCTCGGGGTCCCCACCTGCAAACGGCAGGGTGGGCTGTGAGGAGTTGTATCTCATGGAACCTAGGCAGGTAAAACAGAGGCTCCCGGTTCCATTCCTTTCCCATCCTCCCCTCTGAGCACCTTGCAGGGTGAGAGAGCATCAGGGGTCACCCCAGGCCCCCAGGCAGGAGACATGGCCCCACCTCACAGCCTGCCGGGCTCATGCGTGTGCTGACTCCGCAGGGATATTCCCACAGGCCACCACGGAGATGTTCTTGGTCAGCAGGGCCTCCTATGAGCCGGGCCAGCTCACCTGCCTTTACCCTGTGTGCTGTCCTTGCCTGTGAGAGATGTTGCTCCAGGCACCGGTCCTGAGCTGGCTGCTGTGGCTGTGGGCTGGAGGGCACAGAGGTAGGGGTGGGTCACCCAAGCTCTCAGGAGTTTCAAGATCAAGATCTGTAGAGCCCTGAACGTCACGCAGCTGGACTGATCCTGATCCTGAGATTAGTAAGAACACGAACAGATGGAAGCTGGTATGTATCAAGTGCCTGCTACGCTCACTCGGGTACCATGCTCCCATTTTCCTGGCGTTATCTCACATCATTGTCAAGTTGTTATCCCTGCCAGGGACAAAGAAGCTGAGGCCCTGGGTGGTGTGAAGTGCCCCCAAGATGGCACAACAAGGAAGTGATTGAGCCAGGATTTGAACCAAGAGCCTGTGCCCTTATCCACTCTGACTATATTCCTTCCATGAGACCCCACCACAGACCCGAGTTCTGCTCCTGCCAATGCCAGGGCAGAGCCAGCCTCCAGATAACGCAGTGGGTGCTCAGTGGTAGATGAAGCTCCCCAGACCCCAGGACTCCCAGAACCTCAGCCCTTTGCCTGGGGAGCTGGCGTGAGCCCGTGTGGCCGGTGGCCACATGCCAGTGACGTTATAAAGATGCTCAGGGTGAGAGAGAGGCTGGCAGCTGAGGGACTGCCAGGGGTGCCACTGACGTGGTGAGAGCCATTGTTACCCACCATTGTCTGAGCCCCCCTCCACCCGCCTCCCACTAGAGCAGCGGTTCTCAACCTGTGAGTCACGACCCCTTTGGCGGTCAAACGACCCTTTCACAGGGGTCGCCTAAGACCATCCTGCACATCAGATATTTACATGACAATTCATAACAGTAGCGGCATTACAGTTATGAAGTAGCGACAAAAATAATTTTATGGTTGGGTCACAACATGAGGAACTGTATTTAAAGGGCCAGAAGGTTGAGAACCGCTGCACTAGAGAGAACAGCACTGCCAAGTCGGTCACCTCTGGTTCCAATAGAACCTGGAAGGCCTCACAGGATCGGTGGGGTGGGGTCCCTGAGCCCGGGGATGAAGGAGGCGGCCTGGTCCCGCAGGTGCGCGCCAGGAAGCCGGGCAGGTGCAGGATGGAGCCCCTCTCCTGGTGCAGACACTTCAGGAAAGATAAGGGGAGCCGGACCCATCAGGCAGCTTCACGGCATCGACAGCTTTTAACATCCCAGCCTCTCAGACACTCACTATTTATCTCGGAAGACTCAAGTGTTTTTCTTTCCCCTTTTCTCTGCTATAAAACGCTCAGGGAGTAGCACGGTGAGAAAGATGAAGGGTTGTCACGTGGGGAAAACTTGTTTTTAGAGGTTTCAATCAAGTTCCATCAGCCACGCTCTCAGCAGCTCCAGGCTGAGCTGAGCTGAGCTGAGCTGAGTGGAGAGCGGGCTGGGCTGGGCCAGGCAGTGGGCAGAGCAGCTGGACTCAGGGGGCTGAGCTGAAGGAGGTGAGGATGGAGGACCACCGGCAGCTCTGGCAAGAGGGCGCCCACCAGCTGGGCTTGTTTGGGTCTTCAAGCTTAGGGCAGGGGCTGGAGAAGGGGGGTTGCAAACATTCAGGGCAGAAATTCTCTTAAACCAGATTACAAGAGGCCCTGGGGTTTTCCAGCCCCACCCCCTGGCTCTTCTCCATGAGCTCAGGGCAGGTGGACTGTGGGCCCCTTTAGATTTCACTCTAGGACCCTGGGATTCTCGCCCGAATAGTCCTGAGCCCACCTCCAGGGGCCTGCCTGCCCCTCTTGCCCAGGTCTGGGCTCCTGGGCTCCCCACCCTGGGTGCAGGGGGCAGCTAAGAGACAGCTTTTGCAGTAAGTGCATTACTGAGTCCACAGTCAACCCAAAGCCCCGCCCCAGGTATTGTGGCCTCTCTGCTTTGGTCCCCAATCAGAGATCGAGCTTCTGGGTTCTGTCTCATCCTCTGGACCTAACGCAGGCCTGGCTCCAAGTGAGGACTCAGCGAGGGCTTGCTCAGTGGTGATCAGAGAGAAGCAGTGTCTCTCCTGCGGACCCACAGCAATGGGATGGACAGAACCTGTGTCCGAGCCTCGGATCCTGAGCTGGATCCCTGCTCAGAGAACTTCCGAGGGGCTGTCAGGGACCCTCGGGGAGACCCCTGTATGGAATGAATGTGCGGTTGTTTTGAACAATGTTCGCACTAGGGAGGGCCACTCCAGCAGCTCCTGGCACAGGGGCCCCTGTGGGGGGTCTCCCCTGAGGGGTTGGCATCGGGCAGGTCCCTGGAGCTGAGGACCTAGCACCACATTGGTTCTGAGGTGGACCCGCCATGGCGTCTCTCAGAGGCCCCCGTTCTCACAGACCCCCCTTCTCTCCTGGGGGTTGCAGAGGCCTCCACCCGCCCACCAGGCCTCTGAGGAACTTGGGCCTCTCCTCCTGGGCTGCTGCCTGCACACAGCCCCAGGGAGCAGGGCAGAGACTGGCCCCAGGTCAGGCACTGGCTCCTCCAGGGGCTCAGAGCCTCAGCCGCCTGCAAGTTCTATTTGGATTGAAAATACATTAGCAACTGCTCAGCATTATTGGCGGTGCTGGCATTTGAATCAGCGCTGTTATTAAGCCACTCACCCATTGCAGTGCCTGGCCCTAGGCAGGCATGAGCCCCGACCCTCTGCGGGGAGCTCAGCACAAACAGTTCTCCTAGAGCCCAGCCCCCGCTTCATGCTGCCTCCCACATCCCCATGTCCACCTCCGCTCCGCCATCTGGACAATCAAGGCCTTGGGTGGATGGCCACCGCGGCCCTTTTCAGTGTGGACAGTGCGGGGCCCTTATTTCTTTACTGAGCAGCAGCCTCATAGCCTGGCTCTAAGCACTGCACCCCCAGCCTCATGAGCCTGTGGGATGCACTCAGGAGACCCTGCAGCCCCTTCTGACCTCCTGAGTGCAGGCAGGAGAAGCGACCCCACACACTGAGTGAGGACCCGCTGTGCCCCGGCCTGGCTCACGGGGAATAGACAGGCCCTACTCCCTCTGAGGTCGCACGTCAGCAGGAGGGAGGCTGGAACCTGAGTACAGACACTGGACTCGCCAGGGCACCCCTGGGAGCGGGACGCTTACCTGGGAGACCCAAGAATAGACCCTGCTGGGTGCACCCGTGAGCGCTGAGTGGGTGGCTGTTAACACGCTTCAGCCTGTCAGCACGGGAATAATTAGATCCTAAAAAAGCCTCATTATTTCTCCCAGGGCCGTGGCGCCCTTTGGAAAAGGGGGTATTTCCTGCCAGATCATTTCCTGGAGCTGCGTTTGTCACAGGCTATTGTGTAAATCCATGTTTGGCCCATTTAAAAAGATGTGATTTACCCACTTGACTGGGCTGAACACTCCTTCTCCAGACTCTTAAAATGTGGCTGCTGTCAGGGCCCAAAGCAGAGCCATAAACTATAGGGCAAGGCCTGGCCACTGCTTGTGGGCTCTGCGCCCTCCTCTGCAGAGGAGGTAGGTGGGGGAGAGGATGGGGCAGGTCACGCTGCTCAGGAGCTGCAAGCACTGGGGACACTGGTCAGTCCTCAAGGACAGAACCTGGGATGCGGATAAGGGCCAACTTCAGGTTCACTCATTGCCCCAGGCTTCTGAGGCCCTACTATGTGCAGGCCTGTGAGGGGCCTGGGAGTGCAGCTGTGAATAGATGAGATCCCAGCCACATGAGTGGATCTCTGGACTGGGGAGGCAGGAAGGAACAGGTAGGCAATGCAGCAACGAGGCCGCCAGGTGGGAGGGGTGCTGGGAAGAAGTAACAGAGCAAACAGCGTGATGTTACAGAGCCTGGCTCTGGGCAGGGTCAGGCAGTGGCAACCTCAGACTTCTGGAAAACAAAGGTCTTTCTGGGGAGGGGGCCTTTGAGATGAGGCGTGAAGAGTGAAGAGGATCAGGCATTTGAATATGGGGGGTGGGGTGACCTGCGAAGGCCCCCTGAGGGAAGAAGGAGCTTGTTGGGGGACCTCTGATGCTGAGCAGTTAGCTCCACCTGGTGGGACCCAGAAGACTTCTGCCGGGAGGTGGCACCTGCACTTCCCACTGGTGAGTCCTGAGACCTTCCCCAGGTGGAGGGAGTGAAGGCTTTCCAGGTGAGAGGTGCAGACAGAGAGGCGTGGACCTGGGCAGGAACACAGCAGGTCAGAACCGCCAGCTTCTAGCCAGAGCGGTTACCATGCGGCCGGGGGTGTCCTCTGCCGGGTGTGTGCCGACCTGAAGCAGAGCTAGGGGACCAGGCTCTCTTCGGAAGCAAAGGAGATCCACTGTTGAAGCAGCAAGCAAGCCCCAGATTTCAAAGTATCAAGTCTTATACTTTCCAGGGCTCTCCCAGCTCTGAAATGCTTCCAGCCGGCAAGGCCAGCATGGGTTTTCATTGAATACAATTTAATAGACTTGCTCCATTTGGCTGCGTGTGTTTTCGATTTCCTGTCCTAACCCCAACCGTCCAGGAGAGGGAGGTGTGTCCGTGCCCAGAATGCTCTGCACAGATGCAAAGGCCCCACAGGGCCCTGAGTCCCCAAGGCTTCCTCAGGTGGGCACAGCCAAGACCGGGGATTTCCACCCTCTTCCAAACAGCCTCTGCACCCACCCACCCCCAGTACTAGCAGCACCCGGACCTCCGGCTGCTCCTGCCCCAGTCCTCGCCCAGCACCCTTGGGAGCATCCCAGAAGGCCAGCTCCAAATAGCCAGCCCAAACCAGGTCAACCTTCCTCCCTCCTATTTCAGTTCAGCCCAGCCAGGCTTCCCCTGGGGAGTAGCAAACTCTGATTGCTCCCCGAGCTCCCTGAATTGGTAGGACCCTGCGTGCGACTCTCCCAGCAGGCGACAGAGGGAGAAGTTTTCTGGAATTTCAGGCTTTTTGATGGAGAAAGTCTGCCTCATAAATAATAGAGAGGCGTTCAGCTTCCCGAGAACTGTGTCAAGCAGCCGTGTCCCAGCTCCCCCAGCGAAGTGGAGCTTCAGAGCGCTCCAGCGGAGGTGAGGAAAAGATTTCACTAAAACATGAGTCAGGAAATGCAGAAGGGCTGAGAGGAAAGAGGCTGGAGCTGGCCAGGGGCGGGGGGTGGTGCATGGAAGGGGCCTGCCTCAGGGAAGGATGAAATCGGTGCCGTCTTTAAAGCCACACTCAGTGCCAAGCGCCTTGTGATCAGGATCTCATTCACCCCAAAGGCCCCACGTGGTGGAGCTGCTCACTGCAGCCCCATTTGGTGGATGGGAAAACTGAGGTATATATACACCAGCCAAGCTTTTACCTGAAGCCTCCTTGGGTGGGAGCCTGGACCCTGGCCCGTCAATTCCAACCTCACACTCTTCACCTGGCGGGAGTCAGGGACCAGCAGAATCCTGGAGTGTTAGGCCTGGGGGAACTTTAAAGCTGCCCTAGTTCTGGGATCAGGGTCCAGAAGACCTGAGCTTGAATCCCAGCTCATTCGCTGCTCTTGAAAAATGGGGATAACAGTCCCAAGGTCACGGTCCTATTGTGGGGTTAAAAGGGCAGACATTTACCCTAAACAGTTTGGCTCAGTGGATAGAGCATCGGCCTGCAGACTGAAAGGTCCCAGGTTCGATTCTGATCAAGGGCTTGTACCTTGGTTGCGGGCACATCCCCAGTAGGAGGTGTGCAGGAGGCAGCTGGTCGCTGTTTCTCTCTATCGATGTTTCTAACTCTCTATCCCTCTCCCTTCCTCTCTGTAAAAAAATCAATATATATATTAAAAGGCAGACGTTTGTGGTATGTGGAGCATAGGTCCTGCACAAAATAGATACTCAGTGAAGTCTAAGTGTTACTGTAGATACTGCTAGCTGCTTGAACAAGCCAACCCTGAAATGTCTAATGGCCCCAATGCAACCCAAGTTCTATGTCAACTGCAAAGCAGCTGTCCTGGACTAATGGAGCCACAAGGTGGCAGGAGGCTCAGTCTGGAATGGCTCTTTTGGGGAGGCACCCAGCAAACAACACCTGGTTTCTGTGTTGCTGGCCTTCTCTCTCTCTCTCTCTCTCTCTCTCTCTCTCGCTCTCGCTCTCGCTCTCGCTCTCCCTCTCTTGCCTTCTTGGTTTGCATGCCTTGATGAGGCACGCTGCTATGTGGGAGAGGCCCTCTGGGCAAGGAGCACAGGGCAGGTGGCCCTTTGCCAGCACAAAAGACAAGGAGCTCCTGAGAGGTTCTCCAAGGCCTGAAGTAGATGTGACGCAGGTCACATTCTATTGGCTGGAATGCAGTCATGTGGTCCCATGTGCCTGCCAAGGAGGCTGGGAAATGTAGCCTTGCTATGTGCCCAGGATGAAAAAACATACTTAGTGAGGAACTGAACAGCCTCTGGCACACCTGGCCAGATGAAATGATGTCACAGGAGACCCAGCGGGTGATGAGCAGAGCCCTTCCGAGAGCCCCGGCTTCAGTAGGCAGCAGGGCCCCAGGCTCTTTGCTCTCCATGTTAGACCCGAGTCCCAGGATCGGCCAGTGGACCTGAGACAAAGGCCCATCTCAGCACGGGGAAAGGAGGCTTCAGTTGGTCAACATGCTCTCTTGTGGCCTGCAGGAACATGATGGGGTGGGGGGTGGGGGGCAGAGAGCCACAGCTCCAGGGCTCTTGGCTATGAAGCTGGTCCTGATGCAAAGTTGGCCTCAGGGCCCTCTTGGAATCGGCTTCCTTAACTGTCAAATAAGGCTGCAGTAGGAGGATCCATCATGCGGGGTCATTAGAGGGGGAAGTGAGACCTTTGATGCCTTCATAACGCACCTTCTCCATTTCTCTCAGGGTCCTGCCTCTCTGCTGGGATACAGCCACGCCATAGTACTTTGGATGATGTTGGTTCCAGACGTACCTCCTTCCCAGGGGTGTTCAAGTACAACAGGAAGTCTGTGAGGTGGAAGATGATCACACAGGTCACTGATCTCAAATCCCTCCCATCAGACAGATGAGGACAGTGACACTTGGAGACAGGACACCTAAAAAATACATAGACCCCAACTGCAGAAATTCCATCACTAGGAATTTAACCATTAGAAACAATCAGAGGTAAACATGGAGAGCTTTTCATATAGGATGTTTCTTATAAGAACGAAAAATTGGATACAATTACAGATGTTACCACAAGAGTTTGGTAAAGTTATTTATGGTATATCCATCCATTGAAAAACTCAGCCACAATTCCACAATTCAAAATAATTGTGTAGAAAATGTAAATTGGCATAGGAAGATTTTTCTGACACAGTAAATGTAAATAAAAAGTTTAGATCAGAATGGATAGCATGCTCTCCTTTTTGGGGGGAAAATATAAATACATATATGTACATAACTAATATTTGACAGAGGTTATTTTTGGTGGTTGTATTAAGAGTGGTTTCTCTCTCTCTTTTTTTCTATCTGCATTATCTATATTTATAAAAGCCTAAGCAACCGAATGACCGGTTGACTGGTCGCTATGATGCACACTGACCACCAGGGGGGCAGAAGATCAATGCAGGAGCTGCCCCTTAGTGGTCAGTGTGCTCCCACAGCCAACCTTCCACAGTCCCTCCCCCAGGCTGGTCCGATTGGCCCCTATCACCAGCCAGGCCGAGGGACCCCACCCATACACGAACTCATGCACCAGGCCTCTAGTCTATAATAAAAAATGTATAATTTTTTAAAGAGGAAAAATTATTCTCAAAATGAAGGTTAACATTTGTTTGTAGGACTAGATGACATTTAAGGACAAAGAATTCCAACCTTTTGTGACTCTAAATCTCAGTCACTAATAACAGAACCTGAAAATGAGCTGAGATCATTGCAGGAGGGTAAGAGGACTTCTTTTGCCTTTGAGTTCCTTAAGAATCAGTTGTTGATTTTTAAATGTTTTGGATCTCAGCTTTCTTCTGGTTGCAATCCAGTCATCCCTTCCCAAGATAACAGAGACATTCTCTTGATTGATTTGAGTACATGAATTTCAGTCCCACTGCATCAGTCAGCTATTGCTTTAAAACAAACAACCCCAACCTCTGGGTGACATACAACAATAATTATGTATTTCCCACACTTTTGCAGGTTGGCTGGGCAGTTCTAAGCTACAGGTTTGGAATGTAAGTCTGTGTCATATACCATGTGCCAGAGGCGCCTCTGCCCACATTCCATTGGACAAAAGAAATCATGGGCCAAGTCCAATGTCACGAGGCCCCAAGGTTCACTCCAGCTTCTGAAGGAGGAACTGGACAGTCACCTGGGAAAAGTGCAGGGAGAGTACAGGGAAAAGAGAAGAATTGATGAATAACTTAATCTCTCTCCTAATGTCCACAAATGATTGTTGCGGTCAGGTCATAGTGTGAGATGGCTGGACACACTGTGCACACTTTAAAAATAACATTATTCCTCTACTGATGTTAAGTAATACTTTAAAAATTATAGTTACTAATATAAAGGGGAAATTAAAATAACCATAATCTCATTCTTCACAGATGGTTTTAAGATTTTGCCGCATAGCCTGGCAGTATACACACTCATTTGCACACACAAACAAACATGGGCATGTATTTGCATAACAAAAGTGGCATCCCACTTTATTTGTTTTGTATCCTGCCTTTTTCACCTAATCGCATTTTGTGAGCTTTTACTTGCACTATCAAACATTCTTTAAAAACAAGCTTTTCACAAGTGTACAATAATTTATTCTAAAGATGTAGCCTAACTTATGTAAACAATCCCTTTGGTTAGGTATTTAGGCTCTCTTTTTATTCCATTACAAACAACATTGTCTTGAGCATCATGGAACACAACAATATCTGACATACAGTGATCTTTTCCATACACCTGGCTCTGTGCTAAGCATTTTCACGCATGACCTTGTGTGAGCCCAGGATTCCCTCTCCGGTAGGTACAATGGCTATCCCCATTTACAGATGAGGCGGCCAGGGCTCAGGGACAGTAGGAACTTGCTCAAGGTCACACAGCACCAGGCCTCTAGTTTCAACTATAAACAGTCTTTGCTGTGTTAACTGTGTACTGGGTACTGTTGCTGGTGCTGAAGGTAGTGATGGACTAGACAAGCATGGCCCCTACTATCCTGGGGCTTGTGGGGCCTCTAACCCCAGGGTGGCAGAAGGAGATAGATGCTGAAGAAAGAACATTATACTTTCTGATCAATAAACAAAGACAAGGGGTACAGCAGGGACTGGCATGGGAAAGGTGGGACGGGGTCTCCACATTAAATAGAATTATCCTGGAGGCCTTCTCAAAGGAGGCAGCCTTGAGCTGGAGCCTCAATGCCCAGAAAGGAAAATTCAGGGATGAGGGTCCAGGCAGGAGATACATCAAATGCAAAGTCACCAAGGCGGGACCAAGCTCAGTAGCTCGAGAAGCAGAGAGGCGGCCCATCAGTCTGCAGTGTGGTGAGTGAGGGTAAGAGAGCAGGAGAGGGGGGCAGGAGGAGTCAGGGTGGTCAGGGGCTTGCAAATCATGGGGAGGAGATTACGTTTATTCCAAGTTCAGTGGCAAGTCCCAGAAGGCAACAGATCCAGTGCCTTGGGTCTGAAAATCATACCATTTGGAGCACGCTCTTAAAGAAATGCACATAGAATTAGGAATAAAATTTAGCTGTGCAATTTAATATGTATTTAGAATGAGAAAAGAAAGCACAATAAATGGCAAATCTCAAAAAGTGGCCAATCATCAAAACCATTGCAGAATGAGGGCACCCCCACTGTTTCTGACTGAGTGCCCTGACACACTTTCATAGCTCTCTTTCTCCCCAGAGCTGTGTGGGTTGCATTCTCTTTACTCACTTCCTCCTGAAGCACTGATTTTGGAATAGCATTTTCGGCGCAGAGAACAGAAAGTTAAATCAGGCTTCCCTCGAGCAGAGTCTGATCGCAATGGCGTTCTGCATTGATAGAGTTGAAGTGTTTCTCTCACCTGCACAATCCGTTATGGATCACGCCACGCGGATGCTCAGGGTGGCTGTCAAATGTGGGAAAGCTCCTCTCCAGGCTCTTTACATCTGAGCAGGAAGATGTCACAAGTGCTCCTGGCAGTGACTCATCCCAATTAATCTTCGCATTGACAATGCTCATTAACCACACGCTGGAGGCCCAACCAGGGCCTTGGAGGAGGCTCTGGGGAGAGAGGCTCCTTGAAGCTTAAGCTGCTTTAGCTTCTGGTGCAACCTCCTCTGACTGGAGGCCCCTCATAGTGGAGCGAGGTGCTCCCTCTTCCCCCTCTTGCTGCTAGGGCTGCTGGGCAGAGAGTTGTAGATTATGGGGGCAGGGAGGAAGCAGGGAGTCCATTGCAGGGGTGGTCAGTGCAGGCTCCAGGCAAGCAGGGGTGCAGGTGCGCAGATTCTGGGGTGGTTTGTGATGCGCTGACCTGCGGAAGGAGAAGGGACGTCTTGAGGATGATCTCAGGTAGCTCTGTTGCTTGATTTCTCTTTTTCTCCCAGGCTCTCTGGGGACTGAGGCCTAGGCGGGCTCCCCTGCCCCCACCGATAATGCCCCTCACCCAGAAAAGGAGCCTCACCCACTGCCACAGTGCGTACAAGTGGAGCAGCCAACAGGGAGGTCAATCTGTCTGAAGATATGGCAGCAGGTGCTGAGCAGATGAATGTTGATGGGGATCCTAAGGGGCTCCAATGGAGGTTCAACACAGGAGAGACCTCCTTCTGCCCGTGGCGGGAGAGACGATGCAGCCGGGACCCAGGGACCAAGGCCCTGGTTGGCCATCCCCAGCAGGCCGTCATTGCTCTGCCAGCCGCAGACAACATACGGAGGCAGAAGATTCAGAAGTGGATTCGATGGCAGTGGACAAACTCCCCCTCTCACTCGCCAGTCATGGGAATAAAGGTACGTATTTTCACCAGGCCAACCACTGTCTCATTGAAGGAGAAAATAACTGTAAGGTTGACAGGTAGAATGCGAGTGTCTCTGCATTTGGGCTGAAGTTGGGGGTCATTGATGCCCATGAATGTCCTCTGTCAGCTTTGTAGCCAGTGCCCTTCCCACCTTGGGCCCCTCAGCCAGAACCACCTGGTACCAGAACCCACCTGTCTGCACACACCCATCTGCACACACCATGCAAGTTAAACCAGGCCTGGTGAATGGGGATGAGGCTGGCACTGGATATGCTGACATGAGGGGCTCTGGGCTGGGGGTGGGAGTGGAGGAGATAGTCCTGAGCCACACGGGTAATGCTTGTTTTAGTCTTATTTAGGATGAAAACACTGAAAACAGCAATAATGATAATAATAATGATATTAAATGGAAGAAAAATTCCATCTTCCATGATACAAGTAGAACCAAGTGTTGGGTGGTTAGGGATGAGGGGCAGGGCCAGTTCTGCAGTGTTGCATGGGGAGGAAAGACTATGCCTCATTGAAGTAACCGTCATGGGTTAAATTGTGTGTCTCCCCCTGGCTTTACCCCCAAATGTATATGTTGAAGCCTCAACCCCCGGTGCTTCAGAATGTGACTTATTTGGAGATAGGGTCTTTACAGAGGTAATCAAGTTAAAATGATGTCATTGGGATGAGCCCTCATCCAATATGACTGGTGCGCTTATATGAAAGGGAGATTTGAGACAGACACACACTCACAGGGAGAGCAACGCGTGAAGAGGAAGGAAGAGATCAGTGTGATGCGTACAAGCCAAAGAACAGCAGAGATTGCGTCCATCAAACCCCAGGGCGGGGTCCAGGATGTGCTCAGAATTTGGGACCACAAGACAGTGGGAAAGGCCAGCAATGATGGGGGTCAGCTCCCAGAGAAAAACGGGGAGAAATATGTATATGAAGAAAGAGCATTTTGAAGACCATCTTGTGTTGAGCTGAAGAGAAATACAGACTGTCCGCCTCTGCTTTAAGTTCCCTGGGGGGGTTGACCACTCCTGCTCAGACCATCTATTATAGCCGCAAGCACAGAATATATACTGTAAGAATTATGGCACTGGAGCTGTGAGTGGACACAGAAACATAATATCTGATAGTTCTTTGAGTCCAGCACTGGGTCCCTTGGTGCTCGTCCAAGAGGGCTGGCGGGAGGCATCAAGTTCTGGGAGGCTGTCAGCCAAGGCGAGGATTTGGATATGAGAAGCCATCATTAAGAAGGCAGGAGCAGAAGCCAATTGGCAAAAGGTTAAGGAACAGGTGGGGGATGAACAAATTTGGCTTCTCAGGGAGCCCAGGCGCCCGCACTCCTGCTTCAGCCCTCTACCCTCACCCCACCCCTGCATGTCTCAGACCCCCTGCTCCAGTGGGACTGACCTGCCCGCTGCCCACTGCCCTTCCTGCATAGCCCTCATTACACCTCTGTGCTTGGCTTTTCTTCTGGAACACTCCTCTCACCACTAAACCCTGTGCTGGAACCCAGAATCTTAGCATTTGAAAGAGACCCTAGAAATCACACAGTCATCCTCTCCTTCATGCCACATATAAAGAAACAGAGGCCCAGAGAAGAACTTGACATGGACAAGTTCCCGCAATAAGACAATGACAGTGTGTCAGTCATCTTTTGTCATAATAAGGCCGCATAACCAGACAACCCAAACTTGGTGGCTTAAGACAACGACCACTTATTCGTGTCTGTGGGCCGGCAGCTGTGGTTCTGCTGATCTTGGTTGGGCCGGGCTATAGGCTTGGCTCCAGATCATGGATTTGAGTCAGGTCGGCTCATGTGTCTCTCACTCCTCTGAGACCAGCGTCAGCCAGGGCACCTTCTCAGCCCCACTAAAACCTTTACCTTCATCCCATCTGCTAACATCCTATTGGCTGAAGCGAACCCCAAGGCCAAGCCGAAGGTCCAGGGGCTGCAAAACAATGTTACACACAACGTTCATACACAGAGAACCCTTTCCAAACCGCCGGATGAATGTAATGCTAACGAGGCAACCCACAAAAGAAGATTCAAACAGCCAATACACAGATGAGAAGACGTTTCATTTCTCTACTAGCCAAAGGCATGCATATGCAAAGAGAGCTTTGTTTTCTGCACGCGGATAGATAACGATTAAGGAAATTGACAAACCCACTTAGCTTATTGGAAAATGGGCACCCTGCTGCCCTCGTGACCGCAGCGCTAATGGATTCAGCCTTTGCAGGGAGGCAGTTTGGCGATAAGTGTCAAAATGTAAAACCAAGGTGCCTTTTATCCTGATAATCTCATTTCCAAGGAGTGGATTGATGGAGGTGGTCACATAAATTAACAAAAACGAGGTGAGCTGCAGTGGTTCATGGGAGCATGGTTTATTTTACATGATCGAGTAGACGTAAAGAGGAAACTGATTTGGTAAACTAGCGCCACTCTACAGAATGGAATGTAAAGTATTGTCATTCTGCAACTGTTAAAGTAGAAAGACAACCCCAGCATCTTGTGGAGAGAAAATAAAAAAGTGGGCACCAACTGAGAAGCCCACTTCCTGGCATCGGCGTGGCTCAGTTGGGAGGACACCATCCCATGCAAAAGGTTGCCCGTTCAATTCCAAGTCAGGGCACATGCCCGGGTTGCAGTGATCCTTGGCAGGGCGTGTGCAGGAGGCAGCCGATCAATGTTTCTTTCTCACATCGATGTTTCTCTTTCTCTCTCCCTCTCCCTTCCCCGCTCTCTAAAATATTTTTTAATGGATATTGACCAGAATGTTAGCAATGGTGCTACTTCACTGCTATGATTTGGGGAAATTTCTACTTTTTTCTACTTTTCCCTAATGTTGGAAATGTTTGTAATAAAACATGTACTGTTCTATGAAAGCAAATATAACTTTAAAAGAAATGAAACCTCTTTAAGCATTGTTGCTTGAAAGAGACTAGAAAAACAGTTATGGTAATAAGTCACACTAGATTTTGAACAGAAAAAAAAATCTTTACAATTAATTTTCTTTTAAAGTTGATTATCTGTTAAATGAAACAGAATAATTTGAGAAGCTCACAATTATCTCTACTTTGGGATACAATAGACATTTTGATTTTAACATCTATTTTGAAAGTGCTTTATTTCATGCTCTTTACTTTGGAATGGGGTCGGGGCGGGGGGGCGCTGTCTGCCAATTACTTTTCGGTCTGACCCACTTCTGCCGGGGGACCATACACCAAGCACAGTCACTGATGTTCAAGTGCTCACACATTTAGAAACACAATTCCAGGATGAGCTAACATTTACCCAATATTTACGATGTTCTGAGGGTGTCACATTCTTTACTGCGTGCGCTCGCCCTGCCTGCTCTGAGGTGGAGGCATAATTATTGATGAGGAAGCTGAGCGCGGAGCCATTTGCTAGATCCTGGAGTTCCTCAGTGGCTGAGCTCTGGCAGGATCCACACCTCACCCCAAAGTTCCACTAAACGATAGAATTGTTCAGAAATAAATCTAGTAAACTGTGTGCAAGACCTTTAAGGAGAAAATTATAGAACTTTAATGAAGGACATAAAAGAAAAACTGCATAGGGAGAGCGATAGAACATGCTCATGGGTGGGAAGGACCGGTAGTCTAAAGATGTCAATTGCTCCCCACGCTGCCTACAGATGCAATACAATCGCAGTGTCTAAATCCCAACAGGGCTCCAAGGGAAACATGACAGGCGGATTCAAAAGTTCACGGGGGAAATCATTTTGAAGAACCAGGACAACTTACCCTCCCCAACACCCAGATTTACGATAAAGTGCTCATGTTTCAGACCGTGTGGTGTTAGCATCGTGCAAAGCAGAGAGGTCAACACAGGGACCCCAAACAGACTGGGATGTGCATGGGAAGGCCCTATAGAGCAGCGAAGGTGCTGCAAACTACAGGAAAGATCGATACAATAAATAGTACCAGGAAACCGCCTGTGTGCAGGGGGAAATATTTATGTCTTACACAAAAGGTAACTGTATAGTAAAGTGAAACTTTACTGTAAAAAGTACAAAAAAAATAAAACTTTAAAACAATTGGAAGAAAGGTCAAGTATCTTTATGACTTTGAGTGGGAAAGACTGTCTTAAAACAACACACACACAAGCACAAACCATATAATAGAATTCAATACAATAAAAAATAAAATTATAAAAGACACCTTATTCAAAAATATTTTTAAAGCAAGATATGGACTAGGAGATACTTGCTATGCATATCATCAATTAAGAATTTTTATCCAGAATATGTAAAAAAAATTCCTACAAGTGATAAGAGCATAATCCAATAGTAAAAGGTGCACAGAAATCCCTGACCAGTGTGGCTCAGTTGGTTGGGCATCGTCCTGTGCACCAAGGGTTGCCGGTTCCATTCCCAGTAGCGGGTATGCAGGGGTAGCCGATTGATGTTATACTCTCACATCGATGTTTCTTCCTCTCCCCATCTCACTCTCTCAAAACCAATAAAAATATTTTTAAATGCACAGAGAAAACGAAAATGCATGGCCAATAGTCAAGAAAGATGCTCAATATCACTAGAAATCAGAGAAGTGCAAATTAAAATAATTGGGATATGTCATCCATGTTGAAGTGTAAAGTGTTGCCAATACTGTGAGACTTGGCCACAGCCTCCAAGATTGAAGGCACCGGCACTTAAGAACTCAGCAATTTCGTGTGTTGGAATAAACCGCAGAGAAGCTCAAACAACCGTGAACAAGGAGACACAGGACAGGGGTTCCCGCATCACTGTGTGTAGTAGTGACAATTTAACATCCTTAAGAGTCATCACGAGGAACACGGCTATATACACGGTGGTGTAATTATAATAGGGGAAACGACAGAGAAACCAACATGCATGAATCTCCGAGACATCATGGTGAGTGCAGAGGTTCGTGGCAGGAAGACGAGCATGTGGCGTGTAGGATAGTGGCTACCTGGCAGGTGCAAGTTCAGAACCAGTACCTGCTGCCCCGAATCCTTGTGCAAATTACCTCAATCTCTTTGTTCCTCTGTATCCATCCTCACTGGGGATAACAGTGCATGGGCTGTGGTGAGTAGTAAACATATTACAGCGCGGAACTTAGCATGGCATGCATAAGCACTTGGCAAATATTAGCTAGTTTGGAGGCATACATATTTGAAACCTTAGAAGCTGTGATTACCTCTGTGGATGGAGGATGGGGAATGGGGTTGGGTTCAGGGTTCAGCGACACCTGAAATAATATATTTCTCAAAAGAATAAGAATAAACAGGTAGCACGAGAGAGCACTTTTAATGTGATGTAAGAGTTTTATATCTTAATTGTGGTGGTGATCATATGAATTGAGACATGTGATAAAACTGCATGGAACTTCATACAACACACACTCGCACAAATGAGGGCACGTAAAACTGGTGAGGTCGGAATAAAGCTTGCAGTCTAGTTAGTGGTGTCGAGCCAACGTGGTTGGAGGCCTGGCCCTGATGCTATACTGAGTTACATAAGATGTTACCAATGCGGGGGGAGGCCTGGTAGAGGGGACACCCGACCACTCTGCCCTATTTTTGCAGCTTCCTGTGATTCTATATAATTTCAAAGTTCAAAGTTATTTCAAAATAAGGAGAAAGTCAAAAGAAATCTGAAGTAAATAAGCAAACTTTAAAATTTTCTTTGGTGGTTATCTGAGGGGTCATGGTAGTAATAATAATAACAAAAGCAATTGTTCATGTATCCCATGTGCCAGGAAGAGATTTACACGCATTAGCAACACATTAGGCAGGCCAGCAGCGGCCTTCATGGGGACAGCAACCCCTTCAGCTTCTCCTCCACCCAGACCTGCTTCCTTCCCTCCTTTCCCCGGGTGGGGGTGGGTCCTGGGAACATGTCCTAATGCATGCCCTTCACCCTGAACTGCCTCAAGTCTGCTCCCCAGGACTCCTGCAGGAAGAGGGGTCCCAGAAGACCTGGCTGGAGGCCAAAGGGTTCCTGGAGAGACATGAAGAGGCAGGTGAGGTGTGAGGGCCCCCATGGCGCACCCCCCACCCCAGCCCCCAGGCAGGAGTTCTGCAGAGTGAGAGCCTTGGGGAGGAGCCTGGGAAGCTGCACCATGGGGAAGGGGAAGGTGGGGGAGGGGGGAGCTGAGCAGCCCAGAAGGAGAGAGCTGCCCACAGCACCACTTCCGGTTTGTCTCTTATTATAGCTCAGGTGCCTCTGAGACAAAATCACTTTATAGGAAGCATTTTCACTGCAGAATTTTTATAAACGGGCTGCTTCTGAGTTTCTCTCTTTCTGTATTTGTGGCTCCTTTCTCCAATGTGAGAGACCTGGCTCCCATTATCCCCATTGTTTGAAATCAATCTTTTATCACAATCATCACGGAGCCCCGCTCTGCCGCCCAGCATGGGCTCCCACCTCACCCCTTCGAGTCCCCCGAGGTGGACGCCTTCTACACCAGCGGCTAATTTGCTTCCTGCGTGTGGTAGGCACTTTGGTAATTGTTCGTTGGATAAATGAAAACGGAGTAAATGAACGTTCGTTACCCCCAACCCCTATCACAGTGCCCCTGGCGGTTTATAATAATTATTATTAAATGAACAAATAGGGAAGAACAGTAGAACCCAATAACTCATAATTTATCACCAATCAGGCATGAAGTGTATCTTTCATGCATCTGTGAGCAATATTTTGCTGAACCATTTGAGAGTGTCAGGAAGATTATGAATGGCGTGTCTGTCCTATTTATATTCATAAATTCATAAATCCAAGCTCCGGAGTTGACTTCAGTGATGATAGAGAACTAGGAGGGGAAGGCTTGTGTGGGGTCTTATGCGGCAGAAGAAGGTCAAGGTCAGAAGCAGCCTCTTCCTCTGCCACTCGGGAGGCGCTCTCACTGCTGATGGCCATGAAATTAATCGCCCGACTTTGCAGAGAGTCATCCCGAAACAACAATAATAAAATGATTCCGTTTTTCTGTGTGGACTTAACCCTAGGAGGTAAGTACGATCGTCACCCCCATTTTTCAGGAGGAAACTGAGTTTTGCAAACAGATTCTAGTTTCCCCTTCCTCATATTTGTCACTCCTTTCTCTGATGGTGAGACCCCGACTCCCATTAGCCTTAATGTATTTGCTCCTGTGATCAGAGAGATGGTATCTTTCACCCACGGTCACGCAGATCCACAATGGAGCAGTCAGGCACCTGCATCTAGAGCAGGAGTGGGGAACCTTGTTTCTGCCAAGGGCCATTTGGATATTTATGACATTGTTCTCGGGCCATACCAAATTATCAACTTAAAAACTAGACTGCTATGTTTTGTCAAACATTTAATTCACTCACCCCCAATGCCTTGGCAGGGCCAGACCAAATGATTTCTCAGGCCTTCTAAGGCCCGTGGGCCAGAGGTCCCCCACCCCTGAAGAGTGTTTGATTTGATCAGTTCACTTCCAAGCAGGAAATGCTCCTACAGACGTGCTCGTGGTCCATGGGATGCCACGCATTTAAACTGAAGGTCACGTGTCCGCGGACTGTCCTCGATGGCACCGGCACGCCTTGCCTCCTGCTGAGTCAGAAGGCCCTCAGCACCCAAGCACTTCCTCTCTCTCCGGGTCCCTTGAAGACACTCCTCCAGGACCCCAGGTGGCGGATCCACATTCCCTGCTTCAGGGTGAAGGGGCCCTGGGCACACAGGAGGCGGGGCAGGCCGGCCCGTGCCCTGTCCTGGCGAGCAGCTCAGTGCGGTACCGGTACCGGGCACCTTGCTCCTCTCAGTGGCCCTGGCTCACGGTTGCAGCGCAGCACTGCCCCCTCCACTGTTGAAGACTGAGACCCACTGGAAATAAAGAGAAGGGAGGGGGTTTGTTATTCAAACGGAAGGGACCTGCTTTGCAGGAAGGTCCAAGATGACCAACAGACAGATGGGAAGCAGCAGGGCCTGAAAAGGCAAACTGTGGAGGCTGGCTCCTGAGGTAAGGTGAGGGAAGTGAGAGAGGTGAGGTGAGGTGAGGTGAGGTGAGGGAGGTGAGGTAAGGGAGGTGAGTGAGGTGAGGGAGGTGAG
>NW_006300104.1:3203090-3218341 GCF_000327345.1 Myotis davidii | reverse complement strand
GAAGTGAGGTGAGGTGAGGTGAGGGAGGTGAGGTGAGGTGAGGGAGGTGAGGGAGGTGAGGGAGGTGAGGTGAGGGAGGTGAGGGAGGTGAGGGAGGTCAGGTGAGGTGAGGTGAGGTGAGGTGTGGTGTGGTGAGGTGAGATGAAGTGAGGGAGGTCCGAACCTGGATACCTGTCCGGGAGTCAGGTGTGAGCGGCACATGAGAGGCAAGCCTGTGGGGGAACCAGGGACATGTTTGGGGGTCCTGGCACACTTCCCCACAATGGGGCAGGGAGTGGGCCCCACCTTCTCGCCCTCCTGGTTTCATTTTTGAGATATGAAGGAGGCACATACTGCGAGTACCTGAGATTTCTCCATCCTACAGTGCCCCCTGCAGTACATGAACCTTCTACTTTTACATTCTTTTTCTGTGTTAAGTGGCTCTTTTCTAGAAGCACTGATCACAAGTGAGGGGATTTAGAGGAAAATTTTATACCATTTAAAGGTAACCAGAAGCAAATAGAAGTCAACAGATCTACTTGGAAGTCTCCCCACCCTCCCTCCCTCCTGGCTCCTGCCCTCCTGCTCCCCTCCCCACTCCTCAAAGGCGCCTGCAAGCACCCACACTGGGAGGGTAACATGACCAGCAGGCCCTTTCCAAAGCCTGCCTTCCAGAAACCGGCTCCATAATCTCCTTGTCTCAGGGAAGCTGTCAGTCAAAAGTCTGACTGTCTGGAAAAAGAAAGAAAACAGCCTTGATCCGCAACGCTAGCCGCAGCGGCCTTGTTTAACATCTAAGAAATCCTCTGTGCTTCCCAAGCCACAGGCTCTTTGGCACCACGTGAAAGGATACCAGGCCCTGGACAGGCCAGCAGTGGTTGGTTAAAATCAGAAACAACAGATGTGTTAGCCTCTGGTGCAGAGCAGCGGTGGCCTTTTAAAATCAGAAGTGCACTTGCCTGGCCGGCATGGCTCAGTGGTTGAGCACCAATAAATGGGTTAAATTCCGGTCAGGGCACATGCTGAGGTTGCGGGCTCGATCCCCAGTGTTGGGTGTGCAGGAGGCAACCTTTCAATGATTCTTTCTCATCACTGATGTTTCTCTCTCTCTCTCTCTTCATCTCTGAAATCAATAAAAATATATATTTGTTTTCAAGTGCACTTCACCTCTGGAAGGGTTGGTCAGGACTGGGGAGGGTGCTGACCTCCTTAGATATTTAGTACTTAGGCTTAGGCTTCTATAGCATTTATAGGTTAAAAACAGTCAAATGCCAATAATTTCATATATTTTACCTAATGCATGCTTTATTTCAACTCTTTAAGAGTTGAAATAACAACAACAAAATCTACAAGATCTTTGTACAGTAATCATTATGATCCCCATTTTATGAAAAAGGGGGGCTGTGTAATGTGCCCCAAATCACGTAGAAAGTAAACAGAAATGCAAAAAGGTAGGCAGCATGTTTTTGTACCTCCCCCTATTGTAGCAAGCCCCTCCCCCTCTCACTGAAGTGACTTCCAGAGGAGTTCAAGCAAGGGTGATCTTTTTAACTTTCCCTTTAATTGTTCTTATTTTCTCCTTTGGGGATCCAGACATTAAAGAGTAGGACATTCAAAACAACTACATATATGGAAAAACATAGAAAGTGTCCAGACATGCCCTGGAAAAGGCTCAGGAAAGATCTGAGAAGACATTAAGTTTGTACTTATAACTCGGGTTGGTTCTTGGCACAGAGACAGCCTATGATAACAAAAGGAAATAAAACAATAACAAAAACAGCAAATCCTGGGTAAGGGGGAGAACCTGATTTCCAGTTATCAGATTATTAGATTCAAGTGCCCACTTTTCTACTACAACAGCAACAACAAAATCACACGGCATGCAAAGAAACAGAAAAATGTGGCCCAGTCAAAGGAGAGAAACAAACAGGAATTGTCCTGAGAAGGAACTGAGGGCAATCCACTAGACAGAGACTTTAAAACAATTATCCGAAAGGTGACCAAGGAACTAAAGGAAGATGTGGAGAAAATCAAGAAAATTATTTATGAACAAAATGGAAATGTCAATGAAGAGATAAAAAATAAGCCTAATTTTTTTATTCTGGAGCTGAAAAGTACAATAAATGAAATTATTAAAATGTATTAAAGGGATTCAAAGGCAGATTTGATCAGGAAGAAGGAAAAAAATCAGTGAACTTGAAGATAAGGCAATAAAAAGTATTAAGTCTGAGGAACAGAGAGGAAAAGATTCAAAAGTGAACAGAGCCAAGGGAACTGAGGGACACCATCAAGCAGAACAGCATACGTTCAGAAGGAGAAGGGAGAGAAGAGGGCAGGAGAGAATATTTGAAAAAATAATGGCTGAAAACTTCCCGAATTTGATGAAATACATGAAGATAAACGTCCAAGAAACTCAATGAACTCAAAATAGGGTGAATCAAAGAGGCCTACACTGAGATACATTATACTCAGACTTTCAAAAGACAAAGAGAAAAATCTTGAAAGCAGCAAGAGAGAAACAAATCATCACGTATAAGGGATCCTCCGTAACATTTTTAGCAGATATTTTATCAGGAACTTTGAAGACCAGAAGGTAGCTGTCAACCTGCTGGGTGACACAGAGCCAAATCCGTGTTTCCCTCCCTGTGTCTCCAAGTCCCCCCTTAGAAAGATGAAACGGTTGGACCCTCAGGGAGCCAGACCTGAGGACCCCATCCCGCCTGACACATATGCTGCCCACCCTCCCCTGCACACGGCAGTCCTTCCCTCCTCCCTGGAAATCCCTCTGCCTGGGCTGTGGGTGCGAGACGATAATCTGTTTTTCTTATTCGGACCACTCTGCCCAGGAATGGCCTAATGCTCTGTAAGATCCGTGCTAACATTTCCTGGGACCCCGGGGCCCTCTGAGAACCCTGCACATCTGTCACCTCCTTAGCTACTAATCCCAGAGCGAGCGCCCCAGGGACAGGAGCACTGCGTTGCCCTTGGCTAACTCCCACCTCATGCAAATGGGTGCGAACTCGCTGCAAGAGGCCACGGGCCCCTTGTCGCAGGGAGCTTGCACAATAATTGGAAAGATCTTTAACAGCCTATTGATGTCTGTTCCCCTCCTGCTCTGTGACAAAATGAAACAGTAAAAGGTATTGACTTTTTCCTCGCAGGGAAAGGGGGAGGGAGGCTGGGTCTTAAAATAAAATTATGGCGATTGTTCTCCTGGTAGCATGTCTCCGGTCCTGCCATGACAGATGGCTCTGTAAGTGACAACAGATTTGTATTTCATTAGGACACTGTAGTCAAAAGATCAATGATGTTCTCAGAGCCACGGTGCCGGGCCACGGGGGTGGACGCCAGGGTGAGAAGCCCGAGAGGATCCAGCTAACACTGGGCAGCTGGAGACAGAGGCTGGGTTCGCAATCATAGCCCATCGATTTCCAAAGTGAGGCTGAAACCCAGGGAGCATTATTGGCCTCCGCGCTCCGTCTTTGTGGGGGCGGGCCTTCTCCCTCAAGTGGCTCTTCCTCTGGGGAAATGGAGCTCTTTAAAGGCAGGGTTTGTATGTGGCAGCGTGGAGGGGGTCATCAGGGCATCGTGATGTAAGTCCATCCCTAAGCCCTAACTCAGCTGCCAGGTCTGCATCGTTGCCATTATTCTTAGTTACTCGTGGTGAAGTGCCCCTGTCCCCACAGTTACTGTGAGCCTGGGAGCTGGGGAGGGTTTCAGGAGGCATCACAACCAATGGGTGGACAGACTCTGAAAGGCCAGAGGGAGGAAAGGGCCACCAGGGGCCCAGGCAGCGGTGAGAAGGTCCCAGGAGATGGAGGAGCCATGGAAAGATGGCATGGCCTGTGCCTTAACCCCTCCTTAGTGATTGGGGTGTCCACCGCCCTCAGAGAAAGCTCTCCCACTGTAGGGTCTGTTTTAGAATGAACTCATTTAACATTCTTGTCTATATGGATATATGTGTGAGAATTAATTTGGGGCTAGAATATGTGTGAAAGTCTGCTTACAATATATCAATTAAAGCACTGCACAACACTGTTATCTATGAGTACACAAATGGTATCTACTTGAAGTGTTAAGAGTATAAAAACATGTAGGAAAAGATGTAAACAACTTCATGATCATGGTTTACAAGAGCCTTAGGAGATGTGGTTTTCACCTCACAGACAGGAGGCTGCGGCCCAGAGACGTCAAAGTGCAGCATCTCTGAGAGAGCGGCAGAGCGGGGTCTCGGGTCCAAGGTCAGCCTGGTAGCAGCGTGCATATGGTGGTGAGCCCATTCTTCACCCGTCTGCCCCCCCTCCTCTCTCCTCGCCTCTCCCCTTCATCCGCTCGCTGTGATTCCTTCCGTGGCTGCTCCATCTCACCTTCTCACCTCCGCCTGGGCACCTGCCACCCCTTCCTGCCTCTGGCCTCTCGCAGTCTGTCCACCTGTCAGGACACGGCACCTCCCCAGTTCTCAGGCCCACAGTGGCCTTGCACTGTCTGCCCCAGAGCCTCTCACCTGGTCTCTCTACCTTCTCAACAGGTTTTCTGATCGTTTTGATGGGCATCATCGCTCAGGGAGAGGAGGGCCAATCAGCTTTAGAGCCGGGTAGACCTGGTTTCAGATCCTGCCTAGCTTTTTCTAAGCTCAATGACCTCAGAGCGTCACTGAGCTGCCTGAGTGAATGAACAAGCCTACAGAGGGGCAGTTATCCCCAAGCAAGGATTTGGGGACCAGATTGCCTGAGTTTGAACGCTGGCAAATCCACTTACAGGCAGGTGACTGGGACTCAGTTATGACCTCTCTGTGCCTCAGTTGTATCATCTGTGAAATGGGGATGACCATTCCCCCTAGTGAACACTCAATAGATGTTAGCTTCAGTGAGTAAGCAGTCACTCTGCCACTTCCTGGCTGTGCATGCATGAGCAAGTGACTCAACCCCCCTCAGGGGGCTTCTGGGAGAGGGGGGATGTGCCCTCATGTGAAGCACCTCAGCCAGGGCTCAGTCCAGGTGTGGTTCCACCTAGAGGAGAGCCAGCCACTCTCCCAGGGCCTGCGGGGCCGACAGGAGGGAGGCATTTATTAACAAGAGAGATGGTTGGTTATTCCAGAAAGGATGTGGAGGGAGGAAAATTAAATCATTGCCCTCCCACCCAACTTTGTAAACATCATTGATTTGAGGCGGGAGTCACTTCAGGGCTACAGATGCATTGATTGATGGGGCCTCTCATGTGATCTGTGTGCTGCACATGCGATCAATTCTGAGCCCTCCTTCCTGGCAGGTCCTGGGATGGGAAGCATGGCTGGTGAGTGAGAAGCTGGGAATAAAGCTGCAGCCGGAAGGCTTTAGGCTAGACACCAGGCAGGACATCCTCTCTGCTGCCATTTATCGGTTGCTCGAATATTTAAGGATTCCAGGAACCCAGAAACAAGAACCCAGAAACTAGTTCTTTTCCTAGTGAGCATGTACTGGGTGTTCATGATGGGCCTGGAGCTAAGCACTATCCTGTATTGACTCCTGCCATTCTCACAACAGCTCTGAGATAGATGTTACTATTATTATTCCCATCTTACAGATAAGGAAACTGAAGCTCAGAAGAGGAGACAAAGCGCACAGTAACCAGGTCAAGGTCACAGCTAATAACTGACAGAGCCCAGATTTAAACCCAGGCTGATTCTAGAATCTGCTCTCCTAACCACCACATGGCATTCCCTCCCTTGCTCTCTATCCTGTTCATTCATTCATTCATTCATTCCTGCCATTCATTCACCCATCTATTCATTCATTCATCCATTTTTTCCTTCATCTATTCACTCATTCATTCCATTCATTCATCCATCTACTCATTCATTCATTCATTCATTCCATTCATTCCTTGACCATTACAGAGAAGGAGGCCCAGGACCAGCCCTGGGCTACTGGGCAGGGATGTCTAAGAAACCTGTCCATGTCATTTGGCACCTGCCAGGTGTTTCTCCTCCTTTTTCTCCCTTTGGTCTGTGTTCCTGGGGCAGCTCAGAGAGGTCTGCCCACAACCCCTGCCCCTGCCCCCCAGGTCTTCTCTCCTTCACCAGTTACACACTAACCTCTGCCATGTACACCAGAGCCTCTTCCCCCATCCTGCAGATGCTGGGGTGTAGCTTCTGATGGTGCACACCCCTGCGGCAGCCACAGCTCCCAGGGAGAGCAGCTTCTATTCCACCCGCTTCCCAGGATGGTCTCGAGGACCCAGGGAGGCATGTGCACGTGGTATCGCTTTGTAGACTGTGCAGTGCGCTTGAGCAACCACAGCTCTGGCCCTTGCCAAGTAAACTCTTGGGATTTTTTTTCTCATCCTTCACTGCTCTTAAGGCCACTCCCCATGGAGGCAGGATCCACAGAGAACCTATTTGGCACTTCTGCTGCCCAGTGGTCCTAATGGGCCTGGGAACGGGGGAATAGCCCACAGGGAGATGTCATACAGGGCAAGTGGAATCTCATCATCCGGTTCTCGGAGCCAGAAACCTCCTGGCTCTGGGGGATCGTTTTGCTTCAAATACAACAGTTGTGGAATTAGTCTCTCCCTCCTCGCTGCTACCATCCTGGTCAAGGCTCCTTGGCATCAAGAGAAGAGTTCTTACTAGTGTTGGCTGCTGCCTCTCATGGAAACAGAGCACCATTGAACACGGCACCGGGTGTGGACAGGCATGGGAATCAAGACAGGATCTCCCCCCTTCCTCTCCTCTCCCCAAAGGCTCGTATGTGCCCTTTTCCCTACTTCTCTTAACAGATTTTCTATGCACACGTGTCATTTTTCATGCACCTGAAAATTCATCCTACCGACACATGGCCCTTTGATGTAAAATGAAATGTATCTGCAGAGATGACCAGGGGACAACCCCTGGGCCGGTCAGTTATAACCAAAGGAGGGGCATCGTATGAGCAGGAAGCAGTGTCACACCTTCCGTAGGGGAGTGTGGGGAGCAGAGAAGCAGCAATCCCATGTTGAGTCACACCACCATGCCTCCCAGGGTGCTTCGTCCTCATCATCCATCCATCCTCCACTTATCCCTCCACTCCCTTCCCGTGTCTCTTCTCATCCATCTTCACAATTTCCCTCTCACATCCCTTCTACCTACTGTTCAAATATCCATCCATCCATCTGTCCACCATCTACCCATCCAGCCACCATATTTTCCTGGGCCTTGTCCCATGTGCTTGTGCCAAAAAGAATCCAGTTGCCCACTTTCTCCCCTGTGGCATCTGGAGCCTCCCTGAAGAACAGTTCACACACACTCCCTCATAATCCCTGATTTGGGTCCCAGGCCCAGGTCCCTGATAGGTCCGGTCAGCTTTCCAATGATCTGTTCAGTAGAACGCACTGTGTTCTTCCAGTTTTTCTACCCATCACTACACACACACTCACACACACATACATCCCTGTAGGGATCATTGCTTCTACAGGGCACTTAGAGTTTGTCAAGTTCCCGCAGGTCAGCATAGCTGCCTCTCCTCTGTGCCTCGGCACCCTCCCAGCCCACCGCCTGCACCCCTGCACTGGAGCTCCTGAGGAGCCAAAGCTATACGGCATTCCATGGGAATGCAGCGTCCCCTAATGGCTGTGCTTGTGCTTGGGGTTGTAGTTATTTTGTGGAAAGACCTTTGCAGATGACAAATATCAGCCGTGTGTGAGATGAGGAACAAGGAGGTCCTGGGGGCGTGGGGCAGAGTAGACACTCAAATATCAGCTAAATGAAGGCATGAGTGAGTGGGGAACTCAGGGCCTGTGACATCCCAGAAATCGATGTACGTGGCTGCCTTGGGTTGAATTCATCACACTGGCAATTTCTGGAGGGCATTTTCTGGGCGATTGTTGTGCCCTTGTTTTTCCCTGGCCTGAGGAGAGATAGGGAGGTGAAGAGTTTATTTTCGTACCTCAGAGAGCTACTGCAGGAGCAGGGGAGCAGCTGCTGGCTGGCTGCCAGCTCCTCAGTGTCAGGCAGCCTGATTAGGGGAGGAGGGGACAAGGAGGGCTGCCACCTCTGCCCCTGCCACTGCCCAGAAAATGCCAGTTAGCGACATCATCCTCAGCTCGTCACTCAACCCCAGACATCAGAATTCACAGAGGAAAAATCACAGGGTGAGCTAATTTCATTCTTACTATTATGCGTAGGTACTGTTATATATACACTAGAGGCCTGGTGCACGAAATTCATGCACTGGGGGGTGGGGGCAGGCCCCTCAGCCCGACCTGCACCCTCTTGCAGTCCAAATGATGTCCAAATGATGGCTTAGACCCGCTCCCCACGGCAGTTTGGACATCCTTATTGTGCTGCGGAGGCAGGAGAGGCTCCCACCACCACCACTGCACTTGCCAGTCATGAGCCCAGCTTCTGGCTGAGGGGCACTCCCCCTGTGTGAGTGCACTGAACACCAGGGGGCAACTCCTACATTGAGCGTCTGCCCCCTGGTGGTCAGTGCGCATCATAACAACCAGCCGTTCATTCTGCCGTTTGGTTGATTTGCATATTAGCCTTTTATTATATAGGGTATACATGCTAAACATGCATCTAAATCTACATCTACATATATACACACATGAACACAAGTGTAAATATTTTATCTTGGCGGCCACCCAGCAACAGAAATTCTCATGATGCCCACCGTAGAGGGGAGAACACTGAGGCTCAGGGAGGTAACTGACCCAGAGTCCCACGGGGAGGGCATGGCAGAACCAGGTCTCAAGCTGACATGCCTCTGACCTGGAGCCACCTCACTGAGTACCTCTGACATGGAGACCCACTCTCACCCCCACCAGGTGCGTAGGAGTCTGCATTACACTTGTCTTCTTGGGCAGCTGCCTCCACAAGGACTAGAACCCCTGAGGGTGCAAACCCTGTTTGTATTCCCATTCCCTCCCTGGCTAAGGGCCAAGGCCACCCCACCAGCTTGATGATGAGTAGAGGAGAAGAGAAGGGGCCAGCCTGGAATCCTGGCTCATCCATACTTGTCAACTCAAAGAGCTCAGCGACGCCTGGGGTATTGCTGCATGAAGGGCGGTAGGAGAAATCAAGGTGGGCAAAGAGCTCCGAGGAGCCCAGTGCCCATGGTTTCAGGGGACTCGCCGACGCCCCTGCCCGGTGAGCGGGCTGCATGGCTGTCTGTGCCAGCAAGGCTGCCAGGGGTCTCTGTTCCCTCACACACACAGCGGTGCCCACGTGCTGGAGCCTACAGGCCTCTAGAGACCCCTCAGAGGGAACCGCAGACACGATGGCTGCGCTGTCGAATGAAACCATCAGCTCTTTAATGAGAAGCCGGGGGAGCATCCTGTGGACCTGGGCCTGGGCCCAAATCAGGGATTTTGAATTGCTAATCCCCTCAAAGACTCTCCAGTTCCCCCTCATGTCAGCAGGCTGATCACAGCCTCTCTGTGTCTCTCTCAGATGCCCCCTCAATCAGTAGATTCATAGCTGGGGCGGGGAGGGAGGGCTAATCGGGGAGAGCTGGGCTGCAGGGAGGGCCGGGGCATGGACCCCAATGCATCAGGAGGCCTTTGCATGGGTGAGGCATCCGTCCCTTCTGGCCAATAAGCACCCCTGGCTCCACAGGGTTTACCTGTCTTCTGAGCTCCTGAGCGGTGTGTGATCGCCGAGCCCACACACAGGGGTCGAAGCTGCCTCCGTCAGTTCTGCCACTGTGGGCACGTACCATCCGGAGGCGTTATTTCTGAGAGGCATGTAGGGCAGGCCACGCCCAGGGACTGATCCCCGGAGGCCTGGCTCAGCTGGTCCCGGGAAATGGCAGTAAATGTCATGGGGAGGGAGCAGGTGAAGTGAGACCTGACCAGCAGAGAGACTCTCCCTACCTGTCCCACCTCGAGGGGCAAAGCAGAAGCCCCTCCATCATGCAGGTGACACAGCTCCTGACTGCATCTGTACAGCCCCATTGAGGAGGGTGTTGTTACCACCCCATTTCACAGAAGGAGAAACTGAGGCTCGAGGAGGGATCAATCCTAGCATGGAAGGGACCTTAGAGACCACTCCTGTTTTATAGAAGAGGAAACTGAGGCCTGGAGAGGAGCAGTGACTGTACATAATGCTTAATGTGGGCCAAGCCATAGTCAGGGACAAGAAGCAGAGAAGTGAGTTAGATATGGCCCCGGACTTAAAGATGCTCTTAGTTATTGGAGGGGGGGGGGTGTTCTAATACAAATTATATGTTTATAATTACCATGATATGAGCAAGAAGGTTCAGACACAATACTGAGGATGAATTAGTGAATTCAGTGTAGGTGGGGTGATCAAGGAAGGCTTCTGGGAGGAGGTGTCAGAGTCAGGAAGGAGATGGGATCCCCCCTGTCCACCTCTTTCTGCTTCTCTCCAACCACCTCTTAAATGGTGTTGACATTTTCTGTGATAAGTAACCAAAGTCTAGTTCCAAAGCCAGCTCAGTAAAGTGCCCAGGATCAGTCACTGCAGCCCCGCTGACAACTGGGAAAATCAGAAACAACTTAATATCCATAGCTAAGAGGTGGCTGAAGCTTTTATGGAGCATTTGTACACACACTCCTGGCACTGGTTATGAAGCACATGGTGGGAGGTGGGCGATATACTCGGTGGTTTTCTTTCCTGAGTGAAGGGGTCAGGTCTGTCCCCCTGGGCTGAAGGAGGGGAGCAATTGCCTGTCCGTGTCTGTTCTCTGTTGGCCCTCCCCACTTCCCACCCCTGGGTCCTGGCACTGCAACAAACGGGTTACAATAAGCAGGGGTCTTCTCTCTGCTTCCCTGGCCCTCCCTGGCCGCTGTCGCAGAGTCCAGCTGCTGAGCATCCTTCAAGCGCCATCAGGAGGCAACTGAACCCCGGTGGACGATGCCAGGGAAGTCAGTCCTCCCTGTTCTGTGACCCCCCAAACTTCTGATGTCCCTACCTGTCCACGTATGAGCAGAGCTTCTGTGATTGACAGCTGGGTCATGCTCCACTGGCTCCCAGTGCCCAGATGTCCTCTGAGACCTCTGAGGGCAGAGCCAGGGCTGGACCTCCACCCCACCCAGGCCCAGATCCCAGGGAGAGGCAAGTGTTGGGGGCCTGCAGAGGGGTGGGGGCCTAGTTGGGAGCAAGGAGGGCTTTCTGCTCCCACGTGCACAGGGCACTGGGAATCCAGAGACGGGAATGGGGTGGTGAGGGGCCTGGGAGCCAAATCCAAAGGGCCAGGCTGGTGGGCTGTGGGAAGCAGGGGTGCTGAGACAGGACTTCAAGGACCTGCCCTGGGTGGTCCCACGGACTGGCCAGGACCACAGAGGGACGCAGAGGGTCACAGCACTAACTTCCCTGGAGCTTTGAAGAAGTCTTCCCTGTCCACGCTCTGCTCAGCGGACCCACGTTCCGGGTGGGGCAGGCCCTCTGCTCCCCCATCAATGCTCAGAGGCTCCTGGATGTCTTGTCCCGAGAAAAGAGGATCCTGTGGAGTCCCCACAGAGTCTCTCTGCCTCCCCAGGCCTGACACCCCATCTCTGCCTCTCACCCTCCCCCCATTCCTTCCCCTCCCTCCTTCCCTTCCATACCGTGTGCTTATTTTCAGAACCTCAGAAACCCTCCCAAGCCTCTGACATTTACTCTTTGGAATTAGAATATTTTCTGATTCTCTTTCCCAGAGCTAGACTGACAGGTGAGATTTCCCGGGAGCTCCTTCCTGCCCCCGGCTGGTATGACATTTACTCTTTGGAATTAGAATATTTTCTGTTTCTCTTTCCCAGAGCGAGACTGACGGGTGAGATTTCCCGGGAGCTCCTTCCTGTCCCCCAGCCGGTGCAGTGCTGGGGGCAGAGCTGGCTTATGCCAGCGCAGCATGATGCTGTCGACCAACCATTATTAGGCACCCACTGTGCACCAGGCCTTCGCGTGAGCTATCACCTTCAATCCGTGCAGAACCCTGTGGGGCTGCTGTTACCATCTGCACAGGTCAGATGAATGGGCCCATTCTTGGAGCAGTTACATAACAAGTCTGAGGTCGCACAGCAAGTGAGAGGGGGGCGGGGATGGAACCACCCCTCTCCAACGGCAAAGTCCATCTCCTGCCTCCGGGCTCTGCCTCCAAAGTCCATGGGTGCTGATGCACCAAAGGTCGTGGAGCATCTGGGAGGCTTAGGGGACGCAGCAGCGGGAACAGCAAGAGCAAGGATCTGAGCGTCAGTCCTGGGTGGGACGTCAGCAGTGGGGAAGGCCTGGTCCCAGGAGAAGAATGTGCTGTTCACACACCCCTCTCCCCCAGATGAACCAATGGGATCACGAGGATGTGCAGGGCACTGAGAGCTTACCATGTATCAGGCACTGTTCTCAGTGTTTTACACGCACTAACTCACCCCTGCAACCACTCTATGAGGTAGATGCTATTATATCCCTTGTTTTATAGAAGAAGGAACCGAGGCTCAGAGGGGTTAGGTAACTGACTCAGTAGGTGGCAGAGTCAGGTTTGGCCTGCTGCTGAAGAGCTACCTACCACACAACCCTACCCTCTTGCACAACCTTCTCAGGAGGATCCCAGGCAGCCTCACAGGCTAAGCGCAGTGGCCTCCTTCGGTAGGCAATGGGGAGCTGTTGAATGTTGCTAAGCAGGGAGATGTGGCAATAGGGTGAATGCAGGCCTAGGGAGGAGCCAGCGAGGGCCAGGGAGTCGGGAGGGAGAAGGCGTGCGTGTCAGGCGCTTACTCATTTCCCCCGGTTTTGTGCTGGTTGAATGAGTGGTGGGTGCAAGGAAGGGGCTTGTTGATAACGATGGCCTGGCTCTGTGGGTGTACCTGGGCTGGTCTTGTTTTTCCAGTGAACTCTGCCTTCCCCCAAGCCTGCACAGCCCGCACTTGATCTCAGTTTCTGTGGGCCAGGAACCCGGGCATGGCATAGACATATACGTAGTTTTATTTTCCTGTGATGTCTTTATCTGCAGGTCCAGAGGAAGGAGAGGTGCATAGGTGGCTGAGCTTATATGCAGGACAGAGGAAATTCGGGAGATTTTCCAGGTATCTCTGTGCTATTGAGTTCCACTTTATTTTTATTATAAGCAGACAACATACTTTGACTGGAATTTTTAAAAATTATTGGGACTTGGCTTGTGTAACATCTATCTTGGTAAGTGCTCTGCGTGCAGTTGAAAATAATATGTATCCTGCCATTGTGGAGTAGGGAGTTTTATAAATGTCAATTAGATCAAGTTGTTTGATAGTGTTGTAAAAATCGTCTACACTCTTACTTACTTTCTGTCTACTTATTCAGTCAATTATTCCGAGAGTGATATGGAAATCTCCCTCTATAACTATGAATTTGTCTATTTCTCTTTGCGGTTCTATCTATTTTTGCTTCATTACTTTGAAACTCTGCTTTCAGGAGCAGAACTGTTTAGACTCTCATTTTCTCTTGATGAATTGACTCCTTTATCATTATGAAATGACTTTTTTATCTTGGGTAGTATTCTTTGCTCTGACACTTCCTCTGATATTAATATCGCACTCTGGCATTTTATTGATTATTCTTAACATGACATATCCTTTGCCATCATTTTACTTCTAACCTATTTGTGTCTTCACACTTAACGCGGATTTTTTTTTTTTATGAGCAGCATATAGTTCAGTCTTACTTTATTATCTAACCTGACAATCTCCACATTTAATTTAGACCATTTACACTTGACACCGTTATTAATATGGTTAGTTTTCACACATTACCTTGCTCTTTGTTTTCCATTTGTCATGTCTGGTCTTAGTTCATTTTTTTCTTCTTTTCCTGCCTTCTTTTTGAACAACTGAATGTGTTTTATTTTGTTCCATTTCATCTTTTTGTTGGTTTACTACCTACAACTTTTTGTTTTGGTATTTTAGTGATCGCTTTGGGGTTTATACTATGTAGTCTTAATTTATTACCATGTACCTTCAAGTGTTATTATACTACTTCACATATGGGAGTTCTATGGACATACATTTCACTTCTATACATTTTATAAGCCCACTGCATTGTTGTTACTGGTCTTCAAATAGTTAATGACTTTTTAAAGAGATTTGAATAGTAATACTATTTTATATTACCCCTTGTGATTATTATTTTCAGTGCTCTTCATTCCTTTGTGAGATTGATATTTTATCCAGTGTCATTTCTCTTCTGCCTAAATGGCTTCATTTAGCATTTCTTGTGGGGGTGACTCTGATCAGAATTAATTCTTTTAAGACTGTAGGGGAAAGAAAAAACAATGCCCAAGAATGTTCCAAATTTGATAAAAAGTATAAACCCACAAGTACAAGAAGCTCAACAAACCCAAGCACAAAAAAAATAAGTCACATCATAATCAAAGTGCTCATAGTCAGTGATAAAACCTTAAAGGTGACCAGAGGAGAAAATAAAGACACTTTATTTGCAGAGAAACAAAAATAAGGATGACAGCAGATTTCTCCTCAGAAACAATTGAAGTGAGAAAACTCTGGAAAACCATCTTAAAATGCTAGGAGGGAAAACCCTCTTAGCCTAAAATTCTAAACTCTATAAGACTATGTCTTTTAAGGAGGAGGAGGAGGAGGAGAAAGAGGAAGAGGGGGAGAGAAGGACTTTTTTTAGACAGACAACCTTGAAATATTCATGGGACCAGTCTTTTCATTTCCCATCTTTCAGGGATCATTGTGTCTTTTTTACTTGACCCCTGAAAAATTGCTGTTTCATATATTTTACCCAGTTTTTAATTGTTTTGAGGTTAAATCCGGTCCTTATTACTCCATGTTGGCCAGAAGTGGAAACCATAGCTGTAACTTGATGCTATCTGTGTGGTTTTCTCATGCTGTCGTCTACATTCCAAGAAGAAAGGAACACATCTCTTCAACTCTCTGCTGAGCCCCAGCCCCTGGCAGAGTGCCTGGCACAGAGTGGGTTCTGATAACTAAGTTCTCTCATTCTGCCTTCCCGCTGGAGGAAACGTGGACCCAAAACATTTCACAAAATTATTGGGGCCAAAAACTTAGGAACAATGAGCAAAAGATGAAAGTAGTCCAAGTCCCCAAGACTATGGAGACACCTCGTGAGTCCTCGAGAAACAGGCCAGAACTGTTATAGGTGAGGGAGTATAACGATTTGTCATGCATGAGCCTCTGTTACATTGGGTTTTATGATCTGATTCTCAATAGTACTCAGAGCCAGGCACGTGGATGTTTTTCAGGAAAGCTGAACTTGCTCAGAAAAGCCTGTGTCTGGAAGAAAAGCCACCTAATTTTGATATGCAACTTAGGCCCTAGAGTCAGGGTATCTGGGACAATTTATTTAAAAAAGGAGAGCTTGG
>NW_006300104.1:3186354-3202939 GCF_000327345.1 Myotis davidii | reverse complement strand
TGTCATAGGTTCGCCATCACTGCCCTAGAGTCAGGGTATCTGGGACAATTTGTTTAAAAAAGGAAACCTTGGGATCGATGGCTTTGTGGTTTGCAGCCAGTTTCTTTTGGGGCTCTGCCTATGACAGAGGAGGAGGTTAAAGCTGGGCAGAGAAAAAATGGCCCTGCTGGTCAGGTACCCCTTGCCTTTATCCCCGTGTAGGAGGGAGCATCCTTCCCAACTTCCTGACTCATTCTCAGCCTCATCTCACTCCCATTGCCTTGAACTGGGCACATCCATGCACAGCGCAGGGGGGAGGGGGAGGAAGGGAAATTGGCATCACTGATGGGATGATGGCTATGAACAGCTCTCCGTCCAGACACCCACCCATAACACTCATGAAGCTTTGTGGGTTGCAGCCAGTTTCTTTTGGGGCTGTGCCTATGACAGAATTTGCCATGAGGAGGAGGTTAAAGCTGGGCAGAGAAAAAGTGGCCCTGCTGGCCAGGTACCCGCTTCCTCCATCCCTGTGTAGGCGGGAGCATCCTTCCCAAACTCCTGACTCATTCTCAGCCTCATCTCACTCCCATTGCCTTGAACTGGGCACATCCATGCACAGCGCAGCGGGGATGGGGAGGAAGGGAAATTGGCATCGCTGATGGGATGATGGCTATGAACAGCTCTCTGTCCAGACACCCACCCATAACACTCATGAGAGACCCTCCGGGCAGGCAGGCTCAGGGACCAAGTCCTCTTTACGGCACAGCAGGACCTGGGTCTCACCAAATAAATCCATTATCTCGGGAGGGGAGTGGAGGTGGTATTTAGCTAACACTTTCTTGAACTCCAGTGGCAGTAAACAAGACAAATGGGCATCTTGCTCCAGATAACCAAGGGCAGAGCCAGGAAGCCGGTGGCAGAGGCCCCTGCCCAGGTAATTCGTCAGCCTCCCATGTATGGACTCCTGGAGAGCTCTGTGCACATCTCCTCTCTAGCTTATTTGACGCTCTTGTTTAGAATTTATAAGATTAATGATTTTCTCTGTCACTTCTTGAAGAGGGGAGTGAGCACCACACTGGGTGACACAGTCAAATATTGATTTGCCAGCAATGATTCGGAAAAAGATGGCTCATGCCGGTGAGCCGTGGTCTCCAACTACCCAGCACCATGGCATCCTGGTTTCCCATGCAAATCTTTGAACCCTTGATGTCACAGTCAAGGCCAGCGGAGAGCCCACGCCTACATGGAGAGGGATTAAGGCTGCAAATAGAATAAGGGTTGTAAGCCTCGGTCTTCTCATCCGTCGAATGGGAATAAGGAGAGGGCTGCCTGACTGGTTCCTGGGCACGTGGAGGCGTGAAGGTCCAGAGTCTTAGAGAGAGGAAAGGGGTGCTCCAGACCGTCCCGAGGCCCTCTGACAGTTAACATCAGAGCTGCCAGCCCAGGGAAGCACAGCAGAGCTACAGCAGCTGGAGATGGCGTTAAGAGGTCCGCCAGCCCACCTTCCTGCGTCCGGGCTGGGAAGAGCGCTGTGCTCTGATCTTCCTGATGATTCAGCCAAGGCGTGGAGGCCACACAGCAAAAATCCCACCGAGACCTTTGGTGTCCAACAGCAGCACCCACAGCCACAGTCACCATGAGGCCATGGTGCCTCCGCAGCCTGACTGCTCCTCAGGTGCCAGGCACTGAGCTCTGGGCATTGTACTATCTCATTTAATCCTCACAACAACCCAATGAGGCAGGTACTGTTACCTTCATTTTTCACTGTTTTTATTGTGTCTTGGTTTCTCATTTCAAAAGAAATATAATCTTGTTTTAAAAGGTTTTGTCGCCGCAACCGGTTTGGCTCAGTGGATAGAGCATTGGCCTGCGAACTGAAAGGTCCCAGGTTCGATTCCGGTCAAGGGCATGTACCTGGGTTGCGGGCACATCCCCAGTAGGAGATGTGCAGGAGGCAGCTGATCGATGTTTCTCTCTCATCGATGTTTCTAACTCTCTATCTCTCTCCTTTCCTCTCTGTAAAAAATCAATAAAATATATTTAAAAAAAATAAAAAAATAAAAGGTTTTGTCATTAGAGAAACTCATTTCAGGCAGGGACAATAAAATAAAATTTAATATAACTGCAGTCCTATCAGGGGTTTCAGATTGCCCCTCGCCCAACATCAGGAACAAAGGCAGGTCATAGATTGAGGCTGCAGAGGAGACTGTACAGAGGTCTGCTACAGGGCTGGCTGGGGAGGGATGAGGACTCAGAATGTCACGCCTGTGTGGCCCCTGCCTGTCTAAGTGTACCTGGGACATGTTTCCACAAGCTGCCTCTAATTTCTTTCTCTTGTAGCTTCAAGACTGTCACTATCAGATTGCAGGCTCCTTTTGTGGGTTCTGTGCTGCATTGGCGGTGATGGGGAGGCTGAGTGGCCGCTCCCGCTTCACCATAACCCCCTCTGACTGCAGTGGAGCCTCAGCTGCCCCATGGCCCTGGGAGGACAGAGGCACCTCTCCATGTCTGGGCTTCTGGCCGGGTTTATGGACGATGCAGAGGGACTTGCAAAATCCCTTTGGCAACAGCTTCTGGGGAGCTTTCCTCCCAAAGGTCCCTCTGGGAGAGCCACCGCCTCACCTGTCTTCCCCACGTGCCCATCCTATGTGCCCAGCACATGGCTGCAACCTGGGAAATGCTGACAAATTAGATACAACCTGAAACAGGAATCTACCTCGTGTTTAAAAGTTGCCTCAGAGCATGAAGGTTTATAAACCCAAATCCTTTTCCATAGGCCCCTGGGGAGCAGAGCACTTCAAAGAGGCTTCCTCCGGCAAGTCCTTCTGTAAACTGAGGAATCCCTTTCTCAGCAACAGCCCGCACTCCCGAAGCTGGGGCACACACACACACACACACACACACAGTGTTAATATCTGCACACATATATGTAAGTAACACATGCACACACATACACTTCAGAAGTGATATGTGCTCTCTGGGAAAAAGAACCCACACAGCCCAGAAGAGAACATGTAACATGTTAAGCCTTTCCTTGGTGATCTCCCCACTTCCTCTCATGCAAGACACTCACGATTAAAATGTGGGTGTGTCTTAGGAGCTGCTCAGATTAGAGATGGCGCCCTGCTCAGCCTCAGTCTCCGATGTAATTGATTTTTAAAGAAATTTCAGAACAGGCAGTGACAGAATCTGCTCAAAGGCTTTCTCTGTCCCCTATTCCATGGGAAATGCAGGCCCCGCTGCTCCATCCTCATCCCAGGGCACTGTCTTGTGGTTACTGGGGCCTGAGCTCCCCTTCGGAGCAGCCTCTGTCTGCAAGATGGGGACTTTGAGGGGCAGGGGATGGGCGGGAGATGGGGGGGGGGGCAGGCATGGCCGGGTTCTAATTCTAATCCTCCTGACACCTCAGGGTACAACCTGCGGCCATGGGTGATACCTGGTGGCAACTTTCTCATCTCATTCAAGACATACTAGTAGCTAAAACCTTCCATATTTTAACAACAACATTAAAAAGGGGCGAACAGAGTTCCTCACCCCGGGCAGGCTGGACTCGGGACCATGCAGTTTGCTCTGCCCGGTGTGAGTGAAAGCGAGGCTCCCTTGCTAAAGAGTTTCCTGTGGTCGGGCAGCAGCTCTGAGTAGACGGATGCTGCTGGGATATGCTCTCTCTGGGAAGACCCGGGTCTCCCGCTAACGAGCTCTGTGATCCTGGTTTAAAGTCCGTGCTGTGGGACAGTCTGATGTACATGAAGCCGTCCTTGCTCTCGTTTGATTACGGTTTGCATGGAATAAATAACCTTTCCATCCTTTCACTTTCAGCGGATTGTGTTTTTGAATCTGATGGCAGTTTCTTGTAAATAGCATACAGCTGGGTCCTGTGTTCTTAACCATTCTGCCAATCTCTGTCTTTTGATTGGAGAGTTTAATTCATTTACATTTAAAGTAATTACTGACATAGAGGGACTTAATTCTGTCATTTTGCTGTATATATTATCTATGCCTTATAACCTACTGCCCTCATTCCCTACATTGCTGTCTTCCTTGGTGTTTAGTTGATTTTTTGTAGTGAAACATTTTAAGTCTCCTCATTGTCTTTTGTGTATCATCTGTAGCTATTTTCTTTATGGTTACTATGGGGACCACAATTAACATCCTAAAGTTATAACACTCTAATTTGAGTTTAAACCAGCTTAACTTCAATAAAACACACACACACAAAAAAAATCTGCTTCTAATAGCTCCATCCCTACTCCCTTTCATCACTGATGTCAAAAAAATTACATCTTTACACACCATGTGTCCAAAAACATAGGCTAATAATTGTATAATGCACTAGTCTCTTAAATCATGGAGAAAACAAAAAATGAAATGACAAACCAAAGTTAAAATAATACTCCCATAATGCGTATGTTGCTTCTCCTGAAGGTGTCCCACAGGTCCTTAGGGTCTGCTCACTCTTCTTTAATCTTTTTTCTTCTCTTCCTCAGACTCTATCATTTCTATTTTCTTTTCTTCATGAATTCTTTCTTTTGCCTGCTCAAATTTGTTTTGAATCCCTCTAGTGAAATTTTTATTTTAACTATTGTACTCTTAAGCTCTAGAATTCATTCATTCATTTATTTATTTATTTAAATATATTTTATTGATATTTTACAGAGAGGAAGGGAGAGAGATAGAGAGTTAGAAACATCGATGAGAGAGAAACATCAATCAGCTGCCTCCTGTACATCTCCTACTGGGGATGTTCCCACAACCCAGGTACATGCCATTGACCGGAATCGATCCTGGAACCTTTCAGTCCACAGGCCGACGCTCTAGCCACTGAGCCAAACCGGTTTCAGCTATTTTTGTTTTTTACTTCTGTATTAACATTTCTATTTTATTCAGACATTATTTTCTTTACTTTCTCCATATCTGCCTTTAGTTTTTTGACCATCATTAAGACTGTTGTTTAAAAGTCTTTGTCTAGTAAGTCTGCCTTCTTATCTTTCTCTAGGACCGTATCTATAGTGTGTGTGTTTTTCCTGTGAATAGGCCATAATTTTCTGTTTCTTAGTAAGCTTTGTGATTTTGTTGTTGTTGAAAACTAGGCATTTGAATCTCATAATATGGTAACTCTAAAAATCAGATTTTTCTCTCCCTTCCCCAGCATTTGTTGGGTATTTGTTTGTTGTGGGTTTGTTGGTTGTAGGCTGTCTCTGTTCCGGGGGTCAGCCTGAGGTGTAAACCTAAGGTTTTCTCAGGTCTTTTCTGAGCCTGCCTCTTTCCTTGTACATATGCAGTGACTTGCTAAATTACCCCTATATATGCATGGCTTTTGAATGTCCTAGTTCTTAAATGCCTGGCTCTCAAAGGGGGTGGGGAGAGAGAAATTAAGAGGGAAAGCATGCACTAAGCCCGGAAGTCCCTTCAGCAAAGGACATGATTTGGGAGGGGAAGACGCAACATGGTGATGAGAGTTACAACAGTGCGGCTCACATCTCCGTCTGCACCTCCACAGTCAAATCCAGAAACCAGGGGTCAGAGTACAGGTCCCGATATTTGGAGGACAGAGTCCTTATTGCCCACCCTTTCCCCCCAAACTGTGTGCCAGCTGCTCCAGGAACACATGTACTGCTGCCAAGATAAGGGCTGAAATTCACCACAATTTACTGGCAAGGCTTCCCCTGGAGGAAGCTGTAAGCCTTCTAATAGAATCCAGACTTCCAAAATGTTACATCAGACAGATCCTGCCAGTAGAATTTTTGTCTAGGGGGGAGATGGATTGGCGCGTCTTCCCCTGAGCTGTGTGACCTGGAGAGAGTCACTTAATCCCTCTGGGTCTCTGCTGCCTTGTCTGTGGAAGCAAGCGGGTTGGACCGAGGGTTTGAAGATCATTTCAACTCTAAAAGGGTAGGATTCTATCGCTGGCATCATAGTAATTCCAGCATCATTAGACTACTGGAAAAGTAAGATGGGACCGGCCATAATGCATTGCTATTTGTGTCCCCCCACCCTCTTTACTGTGCTACTGTTAATGTGTTTTCTTTTATTGCCCACCTACCCACACTCATTAGGGGACATTCATGAGTTTCTATGCCTCAGTTCCATTTCATTCTTTTGCTGATAAAGTTGTCTCCCTTCTCCACTCTCAGCCCATGTGGCTTGGGTGGGGTTAGCCTCACTCCTGATCAGCCTAAACCAGTCAGCACATCCTAACCCTCTGTGCCTTTGAGTACAGGTGTGGGGTGTATCTCCTAGAGCCAATGGGCCTTGATCAATTGAGAACTTCTCTTTGTCTGCTAGACTTCAGTCTGAATAAAAACCATCTAGCCACCAGGAAGGGGGACCTGAGGGTGGTCTTATAAGAGGGGGGGGGAGATGCTAGAAGATGAAGAAAGAGCAAACAAGTCCTGCTGTCATCATTTGAGCCCCTGCAGACCACCCTGTTTCTGAGTTTCTCTATTTGTATAAACCTGTAAATGTCTTCTGAGCTCAAGCCAGGTTACACCGAGGCTCCTGTCACAGGAAATGGAGGAGCCTCCTGGCTGCCTCCCTTCCAGCGTCTAAGTCTCCTAGCTGAGACCAGCACAAAACTCTGCTGTGTCAGCTTCTTCCTCAGCGGGTGAGCCAGGTTCATCTCCTGCTGCCCCTTCTCTCCATCGTCTTCTCTCCCACGGAGGAAGCTGCACAAACCACCCCATAATGGCCTCTCCAAAGGCGACGCACATTATCCCCAGACTCTAATGGACCGAGCAGCCCTCTCACTGCCAGGCCCAGCATCACGCAGTGTCCCTGAGCACTGCTGACTCAGCACTGTGAGTTCCTGGTGCTGACTCACCTCCTCCTGGCTGAGGGAGGGTTGGAGGTGGGAAGCTAGCGTCAGATTTATGGCAAGGGGTTGGGATGCCAGGGCAGGATGGGGGGTGGGGAATGGCACAGGACCATAAAAACAGCCGAGACCTGACCCGCTGTGTCTGCACAGTTGGCAGGGAGAAGAAAGAAAATAAGCAAAAGAATGATGGGCCTCCTTATCCTCAACCTCCTTTCTACTTGAGTTTCTATGCATGAATGTGTGTAACCGTTTTGATTCTTTTCCATTATATGTTACATTACTATTGTATTCCTTTCTATTGCATGTCAGAAAATTCAACCTAAACTACGTTAAGCATAAAAGGAATTCATGGACTCATAAAAACTTCTCAGGGTTAAGAGTGGTTTGGCTGTTTTTGGTGGTGCCCTTTTGACGTAGCCAGCTCCAGCCCAGTCTGGGCACCGCCTGGCCTACACAGACGAGCAGCAGGGACACTGCTGGACATCGGGGCATCTCTCTGATCCAGGCTGGGGTGGGGAATGGAGCAGAAACACGCTGCCTCCCACAGCAGAGAAAATGATCCAAGATGAGTTCAGCCATGCGCGGAGTCCCTCTCCTCGCCCCCCCAATCAATGCACAATGCACAGCAGACCTTTATTTCCCTTGTAGTTCATGCCTCAAGTGGATTGTTATTCTTCTTTTGATGAGAGTAATTCATTTAAGGCTCTTTGATGGTTATTTTATTTCTCCCAAGTATATTCTGTATAAGAGGATCAATTCCAACAAATTAGATCCATCAACAAGCTCTGAGCGGCCAGTGGTTAGAGAAGGTGCTGTTAGACTAAGACCAGAAGGAGATGGAATCTCTGACTGGGCTGCCCTGCAGAGAGCCCTGGGGTGGCATTCACACCAGGCTTTCGGAGTCCTCAAGAGTGAAGTTCAAGTTCATTTTGGAGTCCAAAGGTGATGATTGAGAATTCATCAGCCAACAAACCAGCCTTGGGTAGCAGACTGAGGCGGCTCTGAGATCTCACCCTGAAGGTGTATCTGCTCCCAAAGGCAGCAAATATGGTAGTGAACAGCCTGCTTTTCCTCCACCCGCTATGACGTGAATATCCATTGCTCTCCACATGCTTGGGCAGTAAGGCGGGAAGACACTAAAATGCCACCTCATCACTCCTCTGGACCCGGTAGCAGGGCAGGTGATCCCGATCCATTACAGAGCTTTCTGGAGGCAGGTAAGAATGCTGGGAGAGCCGAAACCGGTTTGGCTCAGTGGATAGAGCATCGGCCTGCGGACTAAAAGGTCCCAGGTTCGATTCCAGTCAAGGGCATGTACCTGGGTTGCAGGCACGTCTCCAGTGGGGGGCGTGCAGGAGGCAGCTGATCGATGTTTCTCTCTCATCGATGTTTCTAACTCTCTATCTCTCTCCCTTCCTCTCTGTAAAAAATCAATAAAATATATTAAAAAAAAAAAAAAGAATGCTGGGAGGGAGGATGGGAAGAGGAGAGAGTGATCCCTGTGTCCCTATCACCAGAAGCTACTGTGGGCAAAGGGGTCAGGCAACCACCAGTGAAGTTCCAAGCAGGGTTTCCCGAGAGGCCCCGGGAGCCCAGTGTCCTCCTGCCCTGGCCTCAGTGAGGACCAAAGTGCTCACTGTTGCTCAGATAAAGCCCCGGGGGATGCTCTCCGCCCACCCACGCTCTGAATAATTCAGCCTGGTAAACCGGTATTTAATCGGAAATTTAGTCATCATGTCCGATGATAATGGAATTGAAAAATAAATTGAGTGTCAAGTCCTATATTAGTGTGATCAGTGCGGCGAGGACCAAATGCCTGGCCTCCGAGCCAGGCTTTTTCACAGGCCCGAGAAGGTAGGCAAGTTTCTGTTTCCATAACTGCAGGATCAAGAGCCAGGGATGTCGGGGAGCGGGGTGGGGACCGCGGTGTGTTGGAGCCAGTGCAATCCAGCTCCTGGAGCCGATGTTACATTTTCAGGGATTCTGTCAGTCAGTTGTTAAACAGCCACAATTAAGATTTCATGTATGTAATCTTTCAATGAGAAAATTACATTAAAAGCCAAGGCAATAAACATTCAAAACCCCTTACATCCTACTTTGTAATATTTTCCTATTGTGTATGTTTTTGCAATTACTCACATTGTAGCTGTATGGCGGAAATGCTGTGTGATGGTGTGTTACTCCACGTCTCTTCCAACGTTTGTGTTTAAGGACACAGCATTGGTCGCTTGAAACTAAGCCTGTGGCAATATTTACACCACAGAGATTGGCAAATACCACAAACTGGGGTCAGTTCAGAAGACAGAAATCACAAAAGTCATTGAACTGAGGAAATTCAATGCAAAGAATTATTAACTAGTCAAAGATGGTTGACTACTAAAAGGTGTACAGTAAGATGGAAGAATCCAGAAATATAAAATGTAGGGAATAGCTACCATTACCTTTATGGCCGAAGAAGAATGCTCAAGGAAGGAACAATCTTGGGAGAGGACCACTTTGTTCAAGATTCAAACATCGCTGGAAATGGTCTAACTGAGGCCTGATGGATAAAGGGGAAGCTCACTGGGGTACCATGGCCTGGAAATGGTCCATAGCCAGTGAGCCAAAGACAGTAAGTCGGAAGCTCCTCACTGGGTGACAACAAAACCCACAGGAAGGTGAGAGTCACAGGGCCACTCTCATGCCACCGGCAGGCCTGCCACAGGAGCAAGAAAAGAAGAAAACCAGAGCCTGCATGAGAAATCTCTTACTCTTTTCCCCATTTTTTATTATAATAACATACACACAACATAAAATTTACCATCTTAACCATATTTAAGTGTAGGGTGCAGTGGGATTAAATAATTTCATATTATTGTGCTGCCATCACCACCATTCATCCCCACAGTTCTTTTTGTCCTGTAAAACGGATACCCTTTAAACAATAACTCCTAGTTCCTCCCCCTCCCCAGCCCCTGGCAACCACCACTTTACCTTCTGTCTCTATGAATTTGACTACTCTAAGTACTCATAGAAGTGGAAGCATACAGTATCTGTCTTTTTGTGACTGGCCTATGTCACTTAGCATAATGCTCTCAAGATGCATCCCTGCTGAAGCATGTGTCAGAATGTCCTTCCTTTTTAGGGCTGAATGATATTCCACTGTATGTGTATACCTCACTTTGCTTAGTCTTTCATGCATCCATGGGCTGCTTCCATGTTTTAAATATTGTGAATAATGCTGCTTTGAACACGAGTGCACAATTATTTCTTTGAAGCCTGATTTCAATTCTTTGTGGGGATCTACCCAGAAGTGAAATTGCTGGATCATATAGCAGTCTATCATATTGCTTTCTGTAGCCTCTGTGCCCTGTTACATTTCTACAAATGGTGTACAGGGTTCCAGTTTCTCCACACTCTCACTAAAGCTTTTCATTTTCTGTCTGTGTGTTTTTATAGCGGCCATCCTAATGGGTGTGAAGTGGCATCTCATTGTAGTTTTGATTTGCAATTTCTCTAATAATGATCTGTGATGTTGAGCATTATTTTATTTGTCACTGGGCATTTGTACATCTTCTTTGGAGAAATGTTTGCTCAAGCCCTTTGCCCATTTTTGAATTGGGCTTTGTGTGGTTGTTGAGTTTTAGAAGTTCTCTGTAGTTTGGATATTAATTCTTTATTATCTCTGATTTGCAACTATTTTTCCATCTTGTGGGTTGTCTTTTCACTCTGTTGATAAAGTCATTTGATGCACAAAATATTTTCATGTTCATAAAATCCAATTTGTCCATTTTTTCTTTTATTGATGCCTTTGGTGTCATATCCAAGAATCATTGCCAAATCCAGTGCTAGGAAGCCTTCCCCTACCTGTTCTTCTCTTTTAGTTTTAGGTCTTACATTTAGGTCTTTGGTCCATTTTGAGTTAATTTCTGTATATGATGTTAGGTAAGGGTCCAGCTTCATTATTTTCCGTGTGGATATCTAGTTTTCCCTGCAACATTTGTTGTAAAGATTCTCCTTTCTCCATTGAGTGATTTTGCAAGGCTTATTGAAACTCATTTAGCCATAGATGTGAGGTTTTATTTCTGGGCTCTCTAGTCTATTCTTTTCATCTATCTGCATGTCTTTACACCAGTACCATATATATATATATATCTAGAGGCCTGGTGCACAAAATTTGTGCACTCGAGGTGGGGGCACCCCAGCCCGGTCTTCACCCCCTCACAGTCTGGGAGCCCTTGGGAGATGTCTGACTGAAGGCCTAGGCCTGCTCCCTGTGGTGCACAAATGTCATATCTCAATAAAGCTGTTAGTCTGACATCCTTAATGCTGCTGCATAGGTGGGAGAGGCTCCCGCCACCACCACTGCGCTCACCAGCCGTGAGCCCAGCTTCTGGCACATTGACCACCAGGGGGCAGCTCCTGCATTGAGCGTCTGCCCCTTGGTGGTCAGTGTATGTCGTAGCAACATGTCATTCTGCTGTTTGGCCGATTTGCATATTAGCTTTTTATTATATAGGATGTATAAGTAGTAAGTTTTAAAATCAGGAAGTATAGTTCTCTATCTTTGTTCTTCCTTGTTTCCTTGTCAAGATTATTTTGTCTCTTTAGGATTTCTCAAAGTGCCATAAGAATTTTAGGATGGCTTTTTTTATTTCTGAAAAAAAAAGCAATTGGGATTTTAATAAGGGATAGATTGAATCTATAGATCACTTTGGGTAGTATTGACCTCTTAACAATATTAAGTCTCCCAATCCATGAACATGGCATATGTTTCTACTTGTGACTTCTTTAATCTTTTTCAACCATTTTTTGTAGTTTCCATTTTATGTCTTTTACCTCTTTGGTTAAGATAATTCCTAAGTATTTCATTCTTTATAATGCTATTTTAAATGAAATTGTTTTTTCAATTTTCTTTTCAGACTGTTCATTATTTGTGTATAGAAATGTAACTGATTTTTATGTGTTGACTTTGTATCCTGCTACTTTGCTAAATTTATTCATTAGTTCTAACAATTTTTGCGTGTGAAATCTTTAGGGTTTTCTACCTATAAGATTAAGTAATTTGCAAATAGAGTTGATATTACTTCTTTTTTTCCAATTTGGATGCCTTTTATTTCTTTTTCTTGCCTAAGTGCTCTGGCTAGAACTTCTAGTATCATGCTTAATAGAAGTGGCAAAAGTGGGCATGCCCGTCTTATTCCTGATTTAGAGAAAAAGCTTTCAGTCTTCCATCATTGCATATGGTGTTTGTTGAGAGATTTTTATAAATAGCTTTTATTATGTTGAAGTAGTTTCCTTCTATTGCTAGTTTGTTGAGTGTTTTTGTCATGAGATAGTGTTGAATTTTGTCTGGTGCTTTTTCTGTATAAATTGAGATGTTCATGTTTGTTTGTTTTTCTTCATCCGATTAATGAAGAGAAAAAAGTTTCATATTTTGAACTATCTTTGCATTCCATGAATAAATCTCACTTGTTCATGCTGTTTAATCCTTTTAATATGCTGCTAAATTTGGTTTACTAATATTTTGTTGAGGATTTTTTCATCAATGCTTATTAGGGATATTGATCTGTAGTTTTCTTTTCTTATGGTAATAGTCTAGCTTTTATATCAAGGCAATGCTGGCCTCACAGGATGATTGAGGAAGTGCTCCTTCCTCTTTAATTTTTTGGAAAAGTTTGAGAGGATTAATATTAGTTTTTCTTTAAAAGTTTGGTAGACCTCACCACAGAAACCATCAGGTAGCTCCAGGACACTTCTTTCTTGGGGATGTTTTTTATTCCTGTTTCCATCTCCTGGTCATTACAGGTCTATTCAGATACTCTATTTCTTCATTATTTAGTCTTGGTACATTTGTGTTTCCAGGTATCTGTCCATTTAATCTAGTTTATCTAACTTGTTGACATACTATTATGCATAGTATCTCCTATAATCTTTTTAATTTTTTAGAATCAGTAGTGATGTCACCATTTTTATTTTTATTTTAGTAATTTGAGTCTTTTCTCTTTTTTGCTTAGCCTACCTAGCTAAAGAACTGTCAGTTTTGTTGGTCTTTTTAAAGAACCAACTTTTGTTTTCATCTATTTTTCTCTATTGTTTTTCTATTCTTTATTCATTTATCTCTGTTCTAATCTTTATTATTTCTTCCCTTCTTCTAGCTCTGGCTTACTTTATTCTTCTTCTTCTAGTTCCTTAGATTGAAAATTTAGGTTTTTAATTTGAGATTTTTCTTGTTTTTTCTTAATGTAAATATTTATAGTTATAAAATTTCCCCTTAGCACCACTTTCACTATACATGTTGGTATATGGTGATTTTGTTTCCTTTTGCCTATAACTATATTCTAATTTCCTTGGTGATTTTCCTCTGATCCATTTGTTGTTTAGCAGTGTACTGTTTAATTTCCACACATTTGTGAATTTTTCACTTTTACTTCTATTATTGATGTCTAACTTCATCTAGTTGTGGTTGCAGGAGATACTTTGTATGGTATCTATCTGTTTTAATTTATTGAGACTTAATTTGTGGCCTAACAGTCTATCCTAAAAAATGTCCCATGTGCAATTGAGAAGAATGTATATGTTGTGTTTGCTGAGTGCAGTGTTCTATTATATCTGTTAGATCAAGCTATTTCCTCAGCTTCTGTCAGGTTCCTCTATCCATTGTTGAGTGGAGTATTAAAGTCTCCAACTACTATTGTAGAACTGTTTCTCCCTTCAATTCTGTCAGTTTTTGCTTCATATACAGTAAGTCTTAATGTCATTGATAGGTTCTTGGAAACTGAGACTTTACGTGAAATGATATACAATGAAACCAGTTTTACCATAGGTTAATTGATATAAACAAGAGTTAAGTTCCTATGGCATATTTCTTTCTGGTCACAAAGATATCACTGAACTTCTAAATAAAGACCCCAAAACACTTCTAATATTAAAAATTAAAAGAAATGTGAGATATGCATACATTTAAGAAAGATGAAAAAATAAGTAATATAATTACTTTCCACCCTGCTTATTCCAGCTCAGGATTGCAAGTAGCTGGAGCCTGTCCCAGCAGCGCAAGGTGCAAGGCAAAACCAACCCTGGACGGGACGCAGTATTCCATCACAAAGTGCAATTACACATACACACACACACACACACACACACACACACACACACTGGGACAAATGAGACCTGCCACTAGCCTAATGTGAACATAGTTGAGGTGTGGGAGGAAACTGGAATGCCTGGAGAAAACCCATTCAGGCATGGGGGGAATCTGCCAACTCCACACAGACAGTGGCTCTGGCCAGGATCATTTTTCCCCCCTCATCAATATTATAATGACGCGATATTGAACAAAGCAGTGTTATTCAGGGCCTGCTGTATTTTGACAGTCTGTCATTAGATATTTGTAATTTTTATACCTTCTTGCTATATTAACCTTTCATTAATATATAACATTCTTTGTCTCTTGGAACCTTTTTTATTTAAAGTTCACTTTGTCTGATATAAGTGTACCCACGCCTTCTCTCTTGTGGTTGCTATTTGCATGGATTATGTTTCTGTCCTTCCACTTTTCATCCATCATCCTCTTTTATAGCCTGGTAGTGTCTCTCCATTGCCCCCTACTGACAATGTCTGACATTGCACCATGTGGCATAGGAGAGAGAATTACAGGGTTCAGCTTCAGTATCACAATGCAACACAAAGAAAAATGAACTTGTAGCTGAGGCAATAAATTGATCATGGGTATAGTCCCCGAGTTTTAAGAGCATTAATAGAGGGGTCTTTTCTAAATATGCTGAGTTCTTAGAAGTAGGCCGAAGTCCAAGGCCTCACGTCTGATGCCAGAATCCACTCAATAAACATAAAACACTAGAGGCCCGGTGCACGAAATTCATGCATGGGGTGGGGGGTCCCTCAGCTTAGCCTGCAATGATGCCAGCATCCTGCCCCAGCCACTATGGGCACCGCCATCTTTGTTGCGGAGTGACAGTTAATTTATATATTATTCTTTTAGTAGGTAGGATTGATAGTAAATACAACATCAGCTCCCAGGCAGGCATGCTGTATAATGTATTGCATAGATTATTTCACTTAATCCTTACAATAACTCAAAGAAGCAGAAAGTAGCCCCCCTCCCCCGCCTTTACAAAGGAGGAAACTGGGGGAGAGAAGGAGATGTGAAATGGTTTGTTTAAAAAAACACACACAATAGCTATCATTCAAATACAGGTGGTCCTGTTATTGTGCCCTCCATCAAGTAGCATCTAATTACTACTTGTGCACCTACCATCTCTGGGCAGCTTTGACTATGGAAACCTCTTCCTTCAGTCACATCAAGGGCATGTATGCCTTCCACGTGGAAGCCCTTTGTATTTAACGATATTTCTTTTGTCTGTATGGGAATTTTCCTCCTGCCTGTTCAACAGCGCGTCTCCCCTCAGCATCTGCATCATGCTCTTCTGACCACACTCAAGCTCTCTCTCCCCTTTCCCACTGGGGTACAAAGGTGGATGCAGTTCTCCATCGATGGTCCTCTCCCCAGGGCAGGGCCCGCTGCCCGCCTCAGCCTGTCTGAGGGCCTAGCACCGCCAGGCAGAGCGTGTCTCTGCACTTTGGCTTTCCTCTTCCGGGGCAAAAAATATATGGCAAACTGGGTCTCCATGGCATTCCGTAAAATCACAGATGAGAACGTGCTGAGCAGTGTTTGACTCCGTTAGGATTGGAAGAAGTGAGGTCGAGTCCCCTGATGTACGGAGAAAACCTGAGCATTATCCCCAGGCCTTGCGTGTGGCAGAGCCAGAGCTAGAACCCAGGCTTCCTAACAGCCAAGTCTGATCTCTCCTCACATTTTAGAGGCAAAACCCAGCTTCTCTCCTCTTGGAGTCAACAGTGGGTCACATCACGGAGGGTGGGCACACGGCCCTTCTCAAGCATCAGCGATGCCAGATGGATCAGGGCAACCCTCAGAGCGGCGGCCGGCCGGCCCTGGTGCCCAGATCAGCCCTTTCCCTCGGCCTCCTTCCCTCCTCCACGCCCTCCCTCTCTCTTTGATGATTCCACATCCTACAAACTCCGACCGCATTTGCAGAGAGGCCCTAATGGCTGCCTGGTCCCTCTGAGGACTCCTGCGCATTCCCTGTAATGACATTCATTAGTCCGTCTGACATCAATGCTGTTCTCAGGTTAACATGTTTAATTAAATGAGGCATTTATTTTCCGTTAGAAAACTCCTGATGAAGCATGTTTGCTCCTGATGAGTTCCGCTGATGAATAGATTAATGCTGGCCTTAAAATAGTAGATTAAGAAAATGAATCTAACCAACATCTTCCTCAGATAGAGGCTGTGCTTGAATGAAGTTGTTTCTTTAGGGGAAGAAACAGATAGAAAACCCTCACTGGACTCTGTGACTTGTTCTTCAGCTGCTTGTCTGATTCTGATTCCTCTCCCCCTCCCACAACCCACACTCCAAAATCGGAGCACATGGGCAGGCCAAGGACCGGTGCGTGATGAGGGGAGGGAAGAATGTCTGCAACTGAGCAGCCCAGGAACCCAGAGCACGAAAGGGGAGCTCTCCTGGGGTGGCAGAGGCCACCAAGATGTGTTCATGTGGCTGGGAGCCAAGCTGGCCTGTCCATGTCACTTCACAGCTTTGATTGGAGAGAGAGAAACATCAGTTTGTTGTTCCACTTATGCATTCAGCATTCATTGGTTGATTTTTTTTTTTAATCCTCACCTGAGGACATTTTTCCACTGATTTTGGAGAGAGTGGAAGAGAGAGGGAAAGACAGAGAAACATCCATGTGAGAGAAACACATCGATTGGGT
>NW_006300104.1:3185080-3186247 GCF_000327345.1 Myotis davidii | reverse complement strand
TGCCCTTGACCGGAATTGAACCTGGGATCCTTCTATCTGCAGGCCGGTGCTCTATCCACTGAGCCAAATGGGCCAGGGCCATTAGTTGATTCTTGTATTTGCCCTGACTGGGGATCAAACCCTCAACCTTGGTATATTGGGACCATGCTCTAACCAACTGAGCTACCTGGCCAGGGCTGGGGTTGGCTGTTATAGCACCAATGCCCTGCACCTAGTGGGCGCTCCATAAATATTTGTTAAACGAGTGAAGCAGATACTCAACAAATGGTGGCTTTTATTATTATTCACAGAATTACCGTCTCTCAAGAGGGAAAAGGTGCCCATCCCCTCAACACAACCAGCCAGTGAGCCAGAGTACCTGTCTCCTGGCCCTAGGGTCAAAGATAAAGAGTGTCTTTATCAAGGGCCTCATGAAACATTAGGGTGTCTTCCAAGTCGAGGAAGCAGCTCCCAGGTTCAGAGAATGTTCCAGATGGAAAGGCTTTCACAATGGCCCCGTCTGACTTTTTTCACTCAACACGTGAGTGTCGCATTTGTTCAATCTGTTGTTTCTTTTTTTCCTCTTTTTCTACTTTCTTCGGAATGACTGGGTCATTTGTTATTATTCCACTTCATCTCATCTATTAACTCACTATGTATAGCTCTTATTATCGTTCAGTGGTTTTCCTGAGGTTTGCCATACGCATCCTTAATTAGTCCCCTCTATTCCTTTGCATAGATCCCGGATTCTCTTTGATACCATATTCCTTCTGTTTAAAAATTTCCTTTAACACTTCTTAGAGTAAATCAGCTGACAATGAATTTCCTCAATTTGTGTTTGAGAAAGTTTTCATTTCTTTTTCATTTTTGAAACATATTTCCTCTGGTGTAGAATTCTAAGTTGGCAGTTCTTTGGGGTTTTTTGTTTGTTTGTTTTTCTTTCTTTTAATGCTTCAAAAATGTCACTCCCTCATCTTCTGGTTTGGATGGGTTCCGATGAGAAGTCTGGTCTGATTCTTTTGTCTGTTTCTCTCTGTAAAATATCCTTTTCTTTTTCTCTCTGTCTCCAAGGTGGCCCCCTGCCTTTTCTTCTCCAACAGTTTGAACATGACGTGCCAGGGGCGGGGGGGGGGGGTAATTTTACTTGATCATGTCTGAGCTTCTTGGCCATGTACTTTTTTTCTATCA
>NW_006300104.1:3171661-3180892 GCF_000327345.1 Myotis davidii | reverse complement strand
TTATTCGGGGTTTTTTGTTTGTTTGTTTTTCTTTCTTTTAATGCTTCAAAAATGTCACTCCCTCATCTTCTGGTTTGGATGGGTTCCGATGAGAAGTCTGGTCTGATTCTTTTGTCTCTTTCTCTCTGTAAAATATCCTTTTCTTTTTCTCTCTGTCTCCAAGGTGGCCCCCTGCCTTTTCTTCTCCAACAGTTTGAACAGGAGGTGCCAAGGGCGGGTGGGGGGGGTAATTTTACTTGATCATGTCTGAGCTTCTTGGCCATGTACTTTTTTTCTATCATTAGTTTGGGGAAATTCTTGGTGATTATTTCTTCAAATGCTTTTCTGCTTCATTCTCTCTCTTCTGTTATTCTAATCACATGCCTAGTAGGGCTGTTAATATTGTCTCACTGTTCTTGGATGTTATATTCTGTTCTCTCTCTCAATCTCGTCCTTGTGTTTCAGTTTAAATAACTTCTACCAACCTGTCTTCATGTTCCCTGACCTGTCCTTAGCTGTTCCAAGTCTGCTGTGAGAGGCGTTCTTCATCTATTCCTGCATTTTTCACTTCAAGCGCTTCCATTGATTTTTTTCTCACAGTTTCCACCGCTCTGCTGAAATTACCCATCTGATCTTGCACGCCGTCCTTTCACACATTAATCACAGCTATTATAACGTCCTTGTCAGGTGTTTTCATCACCTATGCCGTGTCTGAGTCGGGTTCTGGTGATGGCTTTGTATCTTATTTGTCTTATAATATTTTTGCCAAAAGCTGGACTTCTTAGCTCAGGCAACGGAGACTGAGGAAACTTGTTTCTATGCCTTGAAATGGGCACAGCTTTCCTTCTGCTAGGCCGTTAGTGATGGGATTTGAGTTCATCTAGCCAGGGCTTGGACTGGGTTTGAGATTTATTGTTGCTATGGTTACCCTCATGCACCACAGGCTTCAAACTCCTTGCATTTAGGATGGAGACGGGTTTTCCAGAGCCCTGTCTGTTTGAAACTGTGCCTTAGGCCTTCCCTTTGCATGGGCCTCAGCGAGGCTCTCTTTACACGCCCCCCACCCTCTCCTGCTCCTTCCCCAGCATCACTCTGGTCTTGCTAGTTATGCAAAGCTCATGAGCTTGGCAGTGGGATACTAGGGGTGCATTTTCTGTTCTGATTAAGCCTCAGTCTTGGGCCCTGTTTCCCTGCATCTCGGGGTGAGGCCTTCTCAGTTCTCAGTTCTCTCCCCCTCCCCCTGTGTGGTTCTGCCCAGTGAGTATTCCCTCTCGCCCCCCGCTGCTTCCCTCCAAAGGGATTCTCCTTCTCCTCCCTCCAACCAAGCTGGGTTTTCACCAGCCTGAAGAGCAGATGTTCTTGTTCCATTTTCCACGTAGATGAAGGCGTTTGTTTCACAGGAGAAACAGGAGAGAGGGGTCTGAGCAGGATTTCTTGCAACTCCCCCATGTCTGAGCCACAGTGGACACTCGCTTGGGACTCTCTCTGACCTCTCCTGTGAGCACCCTCAGGGGTTCCCCAGGAAGCCAGAAAATTGGGGCAGATGCCCCGCAGTCAGGGGACTGCACGCTGCCCAGAAAGCCTCAGCTCTTCTCGCCTGTTCGATTGCACCTGCCCAGGTGACAGAGCGCCTCCGTCCCCTCCTCCTCACAGGTGCCCGTGTCTGCACGGATCTGGGGCTAGTTGTTTGCTCCTTGACCTCAGCTCTTCGACGCGTTTGAAAAATAAGTCATGAATTGGGGTTGGTCTAGCTCTCTAGCTCACGTTTAAGCATGTCCCCCTGTCTTTCCGGGTTGAGAGACCCTGTAACTTCAGATGCAGAGCCTCATCTTTATATCGTTTGCAACCAGTGGCTGCACAAGTCCCGCCTCTGAGTCACCTGGATTCTGTTACAGTGACCAGGGCTCTCAGGCATCCTGCTCAGCAGGGAGTCCCATAAGAGGGACCCATAGCAGGTCAAGTACTGGGTTCAAGTCCCAACTCTGGCCCAGAGTCACCAAATGATCTTGGACAGCTCCCTGCCCGCACTGTACCTCACTTTTCCAGGACCTCTTACCACTGGACATCCCTCTGCGTTTATGGCTGCGGCACGTCCTCACCTGCCGGAGAGAAACGCACTTCATTCATTCATTCAAGGAACTTCTCAGAGGGCCCCACTGTGCCCAGGCCCTGGGGCTGGTCCTGGCCTGCAAGGATGGCGGAGGCCCTATTGATCCCAATGGGTGACACTCTCAGACCCGTGGGGAGAGGAACCACACAGAGTAATGACCCCAATATCATAGGTAAAGTCTGGGGCAAGGTCAGCACAGGGCACTGAGAGACCCGGGGCTTGTCACCAGAAAGGGAACTGGGCCCCGAGCAGATCTGCTTCCGGCCGGCCGGTAGTGTGTGGGTTCTTGCCTCTGTGCGGGAAAGATTTCACAACACGCGTCAGGTGTTTATTAAAGCTGGGACAGTGACACGAAGGAAGGACTCGAGGCAGGAAAAACAATAAGAGAGGGCCTAGGCCGTGCTGGGGTTTGGCTCACTGGAAACATTCTAGGAAAAGAGGGAGCCGAGGCAGGGCTGCTGTGAGCTCACTGAGACGTCAGAGGAAAGGGGGGCCTTGGAGACAGGATCGGGGGTGAGCCCGGACGAACTGTCACTGCCTATTGCTCCACTGGTTGCAAGTCTCGTGGGGAGCCTTAGGGTTGAGGAGAGAAGAGTAAAGATGCGCACCTGAGAGGGAAGGAAGGCATGGGCGTGCTCCAGAGAGAGCCCACGCGGGGTCTTTGTCTTCAGGGTTCTTATCTGTTTTCTAAAGATGGGAATTTTAAGGGAGGTCTTAGGGGAGGATCTCAATAGAATATTCATCTGCTTTATGCAGATGTACCCAAATGAGATTCCTTCACCTGACTTTATCTACCCTTGGGTTTGGTTGGCATGACTGGCACTAATTGGATTTCTGTCATCGGTCTCTCTGAGCAGGGTGATTGAAGCTATTTACCCTCTAGTTGGGGAGGAGAAGTGCAAACCATTTACTCTGAAGTGTCCTTGGTTAGGGAAGAGAGGGTTTTGCGATTTACTAGATGGCTGTAAACTGCTTGGCCTTTTAACTATGCGTCTCAGCTTCCCTACTCCACGTTCCTGATTTATTAACTGTCTCAGACTCTGTCCATTTGGGGGGTTCAGGAGAGCTCCCTGGGGGTTGGGAACACCTTCCCTGTGGCTTCAACACCTGCTCCCCAACTCTCCACCTACACAGCCTTGGGCCAGTCATCCCCGCCTTGGTCTGTCAAATCCAGGCCTCAGCTCAAATGTCACCTCCCCCAGGAGGCTTTCCTGGGCCCCGTCCTAAAATAGCCACACAGTCACTTTCTCCCTAGCTCCCATCACTGTCAGAGATTATGTGTTATTATTTATCTGTACTTGGTTCTTGTCTGTATTCCCTGATCCCACACACAGCAAATATAAATCTTTTGTTCATTCATATAATATGTATTTATGTCTTAATCAATGTCCCAGGAGCTTGGTATTTAGCAGTGAACAAAAAAAAGAACAAAATCACTACCTATGTACTAGTAGGTAAATAAATAAAGTATATAAAAGACATCATATAATGGTAAATGACGAGCAGATAAATTAGTCAGGAAGGAGGGGTGAGAAGTGGGTTCAGGGAGTTGGGTGCAATTTTATACGGGTGGGGCTTACTGGGAAGGACTCATGTGAGCACAGACCGATGGACATAATAGTAAGGCTGTGAGCCGTGAGTGGACAGGGGAGAGGGCCCCAGGCCTGGGAACCATAGTGCAGAAGGGGGAGGGGAGAGCGTGCCTGGTGCACTGGAGGGTCAGCAAGGAGTATCTGAGCCAGAGTGGGGAGGTGTCAGGGGAGGAGAGGTCACAGGGACCTGGGGGTCCTAAGGACTCTGGCTCCACCCTGAGGAAGATGGGAGCCATGGCAGGTGTGAGCAGAGGAGAGATGTGGTTGCACAGACGTTTTTTAAAGCCTCTCTCCTGGTGCTCAAGGGAGAAGAGACCACGGGGGCCAGAGTAGAGTCCGGAGACTGTTGAGCCGAATAATCAGGGCTGTGGGTGGTGGACCTAATCAGAATAAAATCATGAGGGCTAGAGATGAGGGATTTAAAAAACACCACCACAGCACCGAGCACACAGTAGGCCCTCGGGAGATGGCAGCTGTGATGATCAGATTATGGAAGGTGTTGAGAAATCCTAAATGAAATCTCTCCCATGCCTGTCCTCACCTGAATTCAGTCTCTCCCAGGAACTGAAAAGACAAACCCTCAGGCTGCATGGACAAAATGCAGGGAGAAAGTCTCTGGCATTAAAGGAAGACCAGAGGGCAGGATTATATAAGTAATGAAATGCTAGCATTTCACATGTTCGACACAACCGTAAATTACAAGCATTCAGATATTTAAGGGGAAGGTAACCTTTAAAAACGATTCCTTTTTCTTGGTTAAAAATATATAGTATGTAAAAGGTTGGGAGGCAAAATATGTGTGTGGTAGCTTGAAATTTCCCGAAATCAAGCCCTTTCTTTTTGTAATACATTCGTTTGATGGGTCTTTTAACTCACTGCAATGCTATATTCAAGCAGGGGCCAGATCACTGTGTTTTCTTTTCGTGTGAAACTGACAGCCGCATTAGGTTTTCATAATGTGCTTTTTAAGCATTGGGGTAATTCTAAGAAGAAAACAAACTAAAAGGCTGCCCCTGGCAAATTAGCCTCCAGCCATGGGAAACGGGTTTCATGCCCCTTAGCTTTTGATCTTGGTGAGAAGAACTGCCAACTGGAATGAGGCCGGCATGTAGCAGACCCCAGGGGGGCTGAGGGTGTGAAGACGGGACACTGTGCTGGGCCTCCTGGGTGGGGGTCCGGCTCTGCCACAGCCGCCGAGTCTCTGTGAGCCCATTGTAATCGCAGCCCTTGTGCCTCAATTTCTCCACTCCTGGGTCTAAGCCCCAGGAGGATGCACGGAAGGATGTTTGTAACATTATTCTCAACAGATAAACAGGAAAGTGGCCTCGCCCCATGTCCAGCTGGTGGATAAATAAATGGTTGCATATTCACACCAGAGAACGTTAGCCCTCGATCAGAACAATGTCCCCTGGAATGCAGCAGCGTGGGGACATCTCAGGCACGCAGTGGCACACAGAGGAAGCCACACGTGTGGTGAGAGCGCGGACGCGTGAGCCCATTTGCTTGCCAATCTAGAGCAGTGGTTCTCAACCTTCTGGCCCTTTAAATACAGTTCCTCATGTGACCCAACCATAAAATTATTTTCGTTGCTACTTCATAACTGTCATGTTGCTACTGTTATGAATCGTAATGTAAATATCTGATATGCAGGATGGTCTTAGACGACCCCTGTGAAAGGGTCATTCGGCCGCCAAAGGGGTCGCGACCCACAGGTTGAGAACCGCTGTTCTAGAGTATCACAGGTCATCCACAATGTCAGCAGTCAGGGCGGTGGTTACCCTCAGCGGACAGTGACCGGAGCGGGCACGGAGGGGCCGCAGGGGCCGGCACAGCTGTCCGCACAAATTCTCCAGCTGTGACTTGTGTCACACTGTTATACACCAGGAAAAGGTTACTGCAAAGGCTCCTGGGACTTGGTTGTGCTTGGAATTGAGCTTTCTAAGCCCATGCTGACCTCTTATGGGGCAGGTCAGAGGGGCCAGGAAATTAACCTCCCTGGCAACTGCCTGCAACCAGGACCTCAGTTCCCTGGGTTCTCAGGTGGGAGTTAGGGGATTAGGGCTTCGACATATGACTGAGGGGCTGGCCTGTGTCCTGCCTCCAACATTCAGTCCATAACACTGGCTGTTTAAGGAGCTTCGGGGTCAGACAGACCCAGATCTGAGCCTCAGCTCAGCCAGGTCCTAGGACAGGTTGCCCTTCGCTTTCTGAAGCCCTTTCCCTCATTTCTAAGGTGGCAGAGGACATCTCTCCCCCAAGCGTTCTTGGGGGGTTCGAACCAGGATTTCCCAGTCTCAGCACTTCTGGCACGTGGAGCCAGATCACTGTCTGTCCACGGCCGGTGGGATGCTCAGCATCAGGCGTGACCTCCTCGGGCTGGATGTCGGGAGCACACCTCTCACACCCATCTCTGCTACGTTGCCACAACCAATGTCCCAGACACTGCCAAACGTCCCCGAGGGGCAAAGGTCAGGCCTGGTGTGAACCACGACTTCAAATGAAGGCCTGTGAGTGGAAATGGCAGTTTCTAGAACATTTCAAGCATCAAGAAATGCCGCTGTTGCTGACGAGGTGAAGGATAGAACAGAGGTTGTCCGGGAGAGAGGCTTCTGCCTCTTTGTCCCTTGGGGAATGGCCTTGATGGACCGCTTGAGCCAGTTGGATCAGCTCTTACTTTTCTGATCAAATAAAACCTGGTGCAGAAAGCTTTATCATCAAAGGGGAAAAGGAAAAAGACACTCACACTGCAAAGTCCACCAAATCAATTTCCTACGCATGGTCCCTTTTGGCCCGGAGGTGAAGGGCGGCCACTCGCCCTGCCTGCGTCGCCCGGCACTGAGGACAGCACAGGTGGAGTCTCGTTGCATCCCCACAACCGCTGCAAGGGGGCGTCATCCGCCCATTGTGCAGAGGAGGAAACTGAGGCTCAGAGAGGTGACGTCACATCAACATCAAGTGGTGTTGCTTCACTAAGCACCTGCTATGTGAGATCCAGGGCTGAACCAAGTCCCTGCCCCCCTGGGGCCGGCATGGCACTGGGGAACACAGATCACAGGGACAAAGGCATACGCTGTGTCAGGTGGTGATGTGCGTGAAAGAAATAACTCAGCTGGCGGTCAGGTGGCCTGGTTTGTCCTAATGTGAGGCTGGCCCGTGTCCTGCTGGGGGTGCCTTGGGCATGAAGATCATTCTTACGGGAGAAGTGGACGTGTGGAGTAGGACCCAAGCTCACTTCATTCATTCGTTCACTCATTCATTCCCTTATTACCCAGGTCGGCCCTGGATGTAAGTCAGTGAAACCAGGCAGACAAGGCCTCTCCCCAGACCTCACACTCCAGCCGGGCCTGATGCCTACAGGTCAGCACAGGTCAGCGCATGGCCTGTGTCCGCCTCAGGCTCCTTGCCTGTGCCGTGCAGGTGACAACAGCCTTTGCTGACCAGTCACCTGCGCTGGGAATGTGCTGAGGGTTCACATGCTTCCTCTCCGCCCAGGCTTCGACTGCCCTGTGACTCACAGTGCACAGAGTAGGAGACTGAGGCCCAGAGAGGTGACATCAGCAGCTCAAAGTCATCGAGTCAGGAAGTAGCTTCAGGGTCAGAGGACTCAGGTGTGTGTCCAGGCTTGGCCCTTCCCCAGCGGTGTGACCTTGGCAGGTTCCTGACCTCTGAACTCGTTTCCTGATCAGCAAAATGACAATGACAGCAGTGCCTGCCTCTCAGGGCCATGGCGAGGGGCAAGTGAAACAGTGTGGGGGACACCCCTGGGACTGTGCCCGGCACAGAGGGACCGTGAGGAGGACGACAGCCCCTTCCTCCGGACACTGCTCCTCCTGGCAGCCCCGGGGGAGCACGCTGTTAGCACCCTTGAACTCAACCTGCCATTGTCTCCAGTTCGCAGGTGAAGAAACCGAGGCAGGAGAAGCGATGTCATTACGTCCTTGGCCCAGACTCACACGCAGACGTGAAAGGCGGCTTCGGGATCCGCCTCCGTTCTGCCCTCATCCTCGGAGCTTCCAGTTGGAGGGTTTTTCTGTTTACTTTGCTTTTTTATTCTCTCTCTGTTTCTATCTGCGCATTCTCCGCCGGCCTTCACATCGACCGGGCTGTGTTTACTCCCTCTTCTCCCTCTGCTGGTTTGGAAATTCCATCTTCTGTTCTCTTCTATAATTGTTTGGCCTTAAGATCATAATAAGCACACGGCCTAAAGTAAATCAATATCCCGCCTCCAGCAGCACACAGACCTCCAGTGTGCTCCTCCGGCCTTCCCTTCAGTCGGGAGGCTGTGCCTTCCAGACCGGAGCCCCGTCTCCCTTCCTGTTCCCGCCTTGGCTGTGGGGACTGGCTGGTGGGGCTGTTTATTTAAGGGGGCCGAGCCCAGATTTTCCCCGTGCCTCTGCTTACTGTTCCTGGGTTGATCCTCTCCCTCCTCAGTTCAGTGGCCACCTTCCTGAGTGATTTTTCATTAGTTCTTTTAACAAGAGCCTGCGAGCGTGTCTTTGCCTGAAAATGTATTTCCTTCTCTCTCACTTTGGAATGATCACTTAGCTGGGTCCTGAAATCTACTTTGCTCATTTCATGGGGCACGAAGCATATGAGCCAGGCTCCGGGGTCCCTGATGCTGCTGGGAGTCTGCTCCTGGTTGTCCTTCCCTGGGAGGGGACTCTTTCTGGCTACTTTTAAAAAATCTTCTGGTTTTCTTGGTGTTTTGTATTTTCACTACGGCGTTGGCTAATTGTGGTTTTGATTTTATGTATCCTGCTCGGAAGTCACAGAGATGATTTAAGGGGCAGAGGACTGGTCTGTGGGTTGGAGGGAAGAGGTTTGCGGAATAATATCAGCATGTTGTTGATATTATTAACGTTGTCCTAGTTCTTTGGGGCTGCTGGAACAGAATCCTATCGTCTGGGAGGCTCACAGACAACAGACATGTATTTCTCGTAGTTCTGGAGGCTGAGAAGTCTGTCAGGGTGTGGACAGATGGGTGTCTGGTGAGAGCCCACATCCTGGTTCATAGGTGGTTATCTTCTCTCTGTCCTCACATGGCAGAAAGGGGAAGGGAGCTCTCTGGGGGGTCTCACGTGGGCACTAATCCCAATCATGAGGGCTCCACCCTCGTGACCTAATGGCCTCCCAAATGTCCCATCTCCTAATACGACCACACTGTGGATGTAATGGGTTTTAACATATCAATCTGGTAGGGGGAGACACAAACATTCAGTCTTTAGAAATAAAATATTGATAATAATCAATAAGCATTATCACTGACACATACTGAGGGTTTACCATGTAGCAGGCACTGTTCTAAGAGCTGTATCTGCTTATTTCATCCTCATACGACCTCCTAAGGACAGTACTAGCATTGTCCCCATTTTACAGATGAGGAAACTGGAGCACAGAACAGGTGAGTTCATTAGAGAAAGGGAACTGGAAGTAGGGTGGGGGTCAGAGTTCACATCTCACCAGCTGTGTGGCCTTGAACAAATGACTCCCCCTTTCTGAACCTCAGTTTCCTCCTCTATCAAATGAAGGAAGGGGTGGGACCGAGGCCGG
>NW_006300104.1:3170426-3171583 GCF_000327345.1 Myotis davidii | reverse complement strand
CCCCCCCACCCACCCACCCAGCTGCAGTCAGTGCCAAGTCCCTGCTCTGATTCCTGGCACATTTGGGGAGGAGGAGAGGATGGGCCCTTAGTGAGAAAGGGGCTGGGTGAGCCCCTCCTGGGAATCGCCCTGGAGTCCGTGGAGCCCTGAAAGCCCAGAGGCCATACTAGCATCACTTCTGGGGCCCAGATCCCACCGTCAGGGCACAGCGGACCTTCAACGCCAACTGAAGCTGTCAGCAGAGGGGCTCCGTGAGACCACACTTCCCAGCGCAAGGATCTTTGATTACTTTTTAATGAAAAACACGTTTGCGTCCAAGCTGAAATTATATTGTCGGCAGTTAATTATCACTTGTCAGACAAGTGTGTGCCCAGATTGCGGGTTTAATTTCCAGGTAGGTTTGCAAACGCCTCCTTGCTCTTATTTGATGAGGCCTCTCTGGGGTAGGGGGGAGGGGAGGGGATGGGGGGGCTCATTGCTGGAAAGAGAGCCTTTTCAAAAATCAATTTTTAAATAAACACTTTTCCTTGGTATCGGAGGCAGGGCTCTTTGCAAGGGAAAGAAAAATCCTCCGCGCACTTTAGGCCGAGAAATAAGCTGGGTGGGGAGAGGTCCCTGGTCCAGGGGCCTCAGGGCCGGTCAGGACCTGACCTGGGAAGGGAGAAAGCACTGTGGGGTGATGGGAGGAAGGCATGGAGGCCAACCACCCTCGGTGACCAGCGCAGGCGGAGGGCCCGGAGGGGGGCCAGGGGCGTGCTTGTCAGCGCATCCCCTGGTCTCCTGGTGCCTGAGGACCAGCTCAGAGCCGGGAAGCGAAAGGAGTGAATGCGATGGAATTGCATGAGATGGCATCTCTCCCCATGCCCGCAGTGGTCCGGTGGGAAGGGCGCCTTGCACACCACTGGACAATCATGGCCTTTCTGGAACTCTCCACGCGTCACACCTGCACGAGAGTCCTGTGGGGCAGGCTGGGAGCCCAGCCCCGGACCTGGCAGACCTGGCAGAGCGGCTGGGGCTGCCGCCCTCACCCCTCCTCCCCTCCTCCCCAACTCCCCTACTCCGCAGCGAGGAGCCAGGCCAGGGGCTCAGCCAGCCCAGGGTGAAGTAGGGGACAATGTCTCACCCACGGAGGCAGCACCTACACGCAGAAGGTAACC
>NW_006300104.1:3145559-3170367 GCF_000327345.1 Myotis davidii | reverse complement strand
GGGGGGGGGGGGGGGGGGGCGCTGTCCTGGGCCACAGGGAGGGACCCTGATGAACGAGGAGACCCGCGGGGCACTGATGGTGACCTGCAGTGTGAAAGCAGGAGAAAAAGGAAGCAGGGAGGGCTAGGCCCAGAGCCACAGGCCTGAAGCAGAGCAGTGACAGCTCCTCTCTGAGCCTCACAGGATCACCAGCTGCTGCAGAGAGCGACAGGAGCAGGGCCAGGGCAGAGGCAGGACAGGCAGGAGGCACAGCCCCAGTCCAGGCGAGATGGGGTGGGACCAGGGCAGGAGCCTAGGGAGTGGGAGGGGATTCCGGGTCTGAGGATTATTCACCCCATGAAAATCAGGATTAATTTCAAAACTTCATACTGCCTCACCCAATATCTCCTGAGGGAGGCTATTTTTGTGTGTGGTTTGTTGTTGTTAATCCTCACCCAAGGATATGTTTCCATTGATTTCTAGGGAGAGAGGAGGAGAGAGGTAAAGAGAGAGAAATATCAATGTGAGAGAAACACATCCATTGGTTGCCTCTGCATGAGCCATGACCAGGGCTGGGCCAGGGAGAAACCTGCAACCAAGATATGTGCCGTTGGCCGGAATCAAGCCCAGGATCCTTTGTTCCACAGGCCAACTATCCACTGAGCCAAACTGGCTAGGGCTAGGAGGCTATTTTAATGGCTGTTATTTTAAGGGATTGCTTGTTTTTGTATCATATCCTAATATCCTGCGAGGCACGCCGATGTGAAATGAGTTACGAAAATGTACTTGTATCTGAGAAGGAAAACCCCTGTCATTGGGAGGTGAGCTGTAGTGACTTACATATTCTTTTATATTAATGTGTGCACTGGCCAAGCTTCGCTGTAAGAAGGCATCGCTCGCATTAAGGGGAAAGAGCACTGTTTTTTAAGGCGATACCTGGGCCCTGGCCGAGGTGGCCCCATCCCAGGCTGCACTTCTCTCACCATACCTCCAGCTCCGGGTGCACTTGGCATGTTCTGCCCAATTAGCCCTTCATCACAGACGGTTTTATTCTCTCATTATCCACCCTGCAAAATTTAGCACAGCCATCCACTGTCTTGTTCTCAGACGTTTAATTTAGTGTCTCTTGGCCTCAGTTTCTTCATCTCTAAGTGCAGTGGTAGCAGAAAGGGAGAATTTTAGAGCCTCATCGAGGCCAGCACGCCTCGGGCCTGGAATGATAGAGCCAGCCCTGTGTCCAGGCTCCACGCTGAGCTCTTCACTTCACATGCATTGGGCCACTTGGCTATTTCAACAGCCCTCTGAAGGAGGCACTGTTGTTATCCCTCCCCCTCCTCCACTTTACAGATGCAGATACTAAAGCTCAGAGATGTTTAGAAACTTATCCAAGTCCACACAGCTCAGGTGTGTTGGAGCTGGGCCTTGAATCTAGGCCTCACCACACAGGTCCTGGCTATTTATCTACACCCATCTCCACCTTCAGGCCCTAGAATCCTGGAGGTGATGGTTGTGTCTTGTTGGCCCTCGTAGCTCCCAAGTGTCACACAGGTCATAGCCCATAATGATTCCTAATTCCCATGGTATAAATAATCTGAAGGAAGGGAGGAACAGAGGAAAGAACAGTTAATCTACACTAATAAAAGAGAAACAGGCAAATTGGTGTCACTCTGCTACGCCCACCAGCCAATCAGAGTGACTATGCAAATTACCCCAACAAAGATGGTGGTTAATTTGCATATGCAAGTGCGGAGCGAAGACTGAAGGCTCTGGCCAGAGTGAAGACTGAAGACTGAAGAAGCCAAGCCTCACAAGCTAACCTCGAGGCTTGGCTTCTCCTCTGCAGCCAGACCAAAGGCCTGCGTCCCAGGTGCTGGAGGAAAACCGGCGGCAGCAGCCAGGGGAAGGAAAGCCTATTGCGTGAATCTTCGTGCAATGGGCTTCTAGTAAATAAATGATTGCAGTGTGTGTGAAAATGCTTGGTAAACTGAAGTGCTGGGTCTAAGTGCTGGATTAGGTTCTGGCGTGTGGATACATATGGAGGATGGAGGCAAGTGCAGGGTGGAGACCAGGAATTGGAGAAACCCATTGTTTGGGGGAATGAGGCACCGCCATGCTCCCAGCTGTTCCCCTGCCTCTCGGTCCTGCCACACAGATGTCATGAGTGTCCGACCCTGCCCACCCTGTGCAGCCATCCCCCGGGCTGATGAGCCTGGAACAGCCAGAGCCCCTCTCCCTCCCCCAGGGACACTGAGCAACAGGGCTTTGTGCTCTGCCATTTTCTCTCTAGAAAATTGCTGTGAGGAACCAAATAGTCATTCTGCTAGCTGCAATTTTTTGCTGAGTTATTTTTTAAAGGTGGGAATGGGGTGGGCACTGGAAAAAGAGGCAGCAGAGAGGAGCAGAGAGAAGCTATTGAGGGCACAGGGCTTTCAAATGTTCAGCCCCAGGTTTTGCAGACTGGTCTACAGCATCAAATTACATACATTTTTTTCCATCAGAATAAGAGATCTGTCTCCCCAAAAATACTTTACTTGGACAGTGGGTTTCAAGAAATTTAACAGATTTCATTTTTTCAAGGACAAGAGAGATCAAGGCATTAAACAAAATACACTCCACCATGCAAGATCTGATAACTACTTAATAGAGTAGAGTTTCGGGCAACACTGGGGAGTCATTTTCCACTGGAAAATTTCCTGTGATGGAGGAGAGGGGAGTGGGTGGACAGGGAGGTGGGGGCAGAGGTGGCTGAAGCTTCTGTCCAGGCCCTCGTGTGACTGCCCTCTTGCCCTCAGAGTCGCCCTAGGGAAGGGGACCGTGGAGAGGTCTGACCTCTCAGGGATTAAGGCTCAAGACCAGCCATTTGTCTATTCCCAGCCTTAGTTTCCCCTCCTTCACATTTGCTGGTTTCTTTTCCTTTAAAAGCTGCCATTTCTTCAGCGTACGTATTTCCTGTATTATCCTGTTTTGTTCCCACAACAATGCCTAAGCCCTTAAAAGATTGTGGGATTGTCATTAGTCACTTACTGCTCTATACCTCAGGCTTCTTGTCTGTAAAAAAAGCAGACCTGATGAGATTTACCTCCAGAGGGCGCTGCCGGTTCAAAGAGCCCGCAGATGTGAGAGCACACAGATAATTTGAGAGCACACAGTAGGCCTTTAGCAGGCAGTGTACCCCAGGTGGCTGCTTGGGGGTTACAGAAAGCAGGAGCTTTGGAGCTCCTGGGTGGACATATGGTAGCACATGAGGCATCCAGTGAACAGCTGCTCTCATGGCGTCATTAGCTGGGGGTGAAGGCACTGGCTCTGAGCAGCACAGCCTGAGTTTAAATCCCAGGTCCTTTACTAACTTGCTCAGTGCCACTGGGCATGTCCTGTCTCCTCTCTGTGCCTTTACTTCTCCAACTGTATCCCAGGAATGATCATCACACCAACACCACAGCCTGGGCCGAGATGATGCTCATCAGGGTTGGCTAAGGGTGATGATGACGACACTGATGATGATGATGGCTGTGACAATCATACCAGTGCCAATGATGCCGATGATAATGATGGTCATGACTACCTAAATGACAGTAACAATGATCATGACCGGGAGAGGGATAAGGATGGCAATGATGATGATGATGATGATGGCAACAATGATGATAACTATGATGATGATGGTGACATCTGCGATGACAATGATGGCAATAGTAACAATTCTGACAATAATAATGATGGTGATACAATAAGTATAATGATGAAAACCATGACAATGATGACTATGACAGTCATGATGGTGACAACAATGGTGTTGACAATAATGCTGCTACTGCTGCTGCTGCTGATGACGAAGATTCTTCCCCCAGGCGTGATAACAAAATAATAATGCTGGCACTGATCAGGGTGTACTGTTGTCTCAATCCTTCAGAGAACAGGTGTCATTACTACCCCACTCCATGAGCATTCTTGCCCAACCCTGGGAAGTGAGATGTTTGTATTAGTCTTATTTGATAAATGAGAAAACTGACTCAGAGAAGTGATGTGCAAACCACACAGCTGGTAAGGGACAGTGTTGGAACTGAAACCCAAATCTGTGTGACTACAACGCGGTATGATCCCTGATAGACCAGCTCAGGTGTAGCCCAGGATGGGCCTTCCTTTCCAAGCGGAGCTGTCCGGGTCATTGCACACCCCACCCTGACTGTCCCTGCAGAAGGGTATCTTCAGGGCTGGACAGTGAACTCCTCCCCATGTCCACCTGTTCTAGACCAACCCCGCCCCCGCCCCATCATACCTGCCAGCTCCTATCAGCCTGCCTGCCTTCCACCACCCCGATCACCGCTTACCTGCCTCTTCACCTCCAACCAGCCTGGAGAGAGACTGTACATTCATTTGTTCATTCATTCAGCGATTCTTAAAGGACATAAGACACTGCCTTGGTGACCACACCCTTTTGCCAAATCTGGCTCCCGGGTCCTGACTGCATTGGAGCCTTCACTCTCCACCAGGGACCTTGGGGTCATCCTACACCCCTCGTATAGTCTTGTAAGAGGAGTCATACTATACCCCTCCTACAGAGCTTGTGCCAGGCCCACCACTAGACCGTAGGCTACTGCAGGTGACAGGAGGTTTGATTCTTCTCTCCCTGATGCTTGGCACATGGCCAGGCACATAGTACTTCTCAAGGTGGGATGACAAATGAGTGAATGAGTAAATGGATGAATGAATGGTTGAATGGATCAATGAATACATGGGTAGATGAATTCATGTGACTAGCCTCCTTCTATTCAGAATCCGCTGTGGACCAGGCATCATGCTGACATTTTACCAGCACCATTTCATCGAATCCTTCCTACAAACCCTTGTACTGTGTGCTGACACAAGCCCATATCATGGATGGGGAAACAGGCTCAGGGGGGCGGGGTCACTCTCCCAAGGTCACGCAGTAACTCTTCCTGGCAGTAGAACCCTTCCTGCTCACCTCCGTCTGATGCCTCGCCCTCTGGTCCTGAGCTGAGGCCACACTTCATGGTCACGTCCAGGATGTCCTTGCTGAGCCCACCCTCACTGGGACCCATGATGGCTGCTCTGGCTGAAAGTCATGATCACGGACATCCAGCCTCAGGTCCAGAGCAATAGAGAAGGAACCACCTCTCCTCAGCCCCGGGAGCATCATCTATCGACCACGGTACTCGGGCTGTGAAGTCAGGATCATCTGTGTATCTGCAATGACAGAGGCCACGAGGCCATTCAAAGCCCGGAGACTGTGGGGAAGGAAGGAAAACATTCAGAGAAAAAGCAGAGGGAGCAAAGAGAACGCGGATGTGCCGGGGAGATTAATCCGCTGCTCACACATGAAAGAAATATATTCAATTATATTTTATTGCATTTCATTTGATCGTACACGTTTGTAGTTAGCTGCCTCTGAGCCTCTCTCTGGATTATCCAGAGAGAAAGCACAACAAAAGAGGAGAGAATAAAAACACAGACAAAAAAGCTCCTGAAACTGAAATCACCAAGAGACAAATAAAAGCCAGACTTAAGACAAAAGCAGCCACTTGGCACGGAGGCCCTCTCAGCACTGACACGTCCCCGAGGCCACATGGCCCAGTACCAACTGCCCGCCAGCCTGACAGTCCTGAACACTGGCATCAGGGAAAGTCCCAGGCCAGTGTCAGGAGGTCCTGCTGTCCTCCTAGAGCTGTTTCCTACTTTCTGTGTGTCCTGGGACCGCTCACTGGCCCTCTCTGAGCCTCGTTCTCCACCAGTGAAATGAGAGGCCTGGACCAGACACTCGCAGCAGTAATGAGGAAAGTGGGAAGAAGCTAAAGCAAGAAGGGGTCACACTGGACCCTTCCTGTCGCTCGGGGGATCCCAGGCATTCTCTGGAGATCATGGTCCTCTGTTATGGGCTGAATTGTGTCTCCCCGCCCCCCCAAATTAATATGTTGAAGCCCCAATTCCCAATGTAACTTATTTGGAAATAGGGCCTTTAGGAGGTCATGAAGGTTAAATAAGGTCAGACGGGTGAGGTCCTAATCCAATAGGATTAGTGTCCTTACCAGAAGAGGATGAGATTCCAGAGTGTGAACACAGAGGAAGAGCCATGAGGGGACACAGCGAGAAGGCAGCCCAGCCCTCCACAACAGGAGTGGGAAGCCCCTGAGATGCCCTTGGGTGCCTGCAGAAGGGACTGGGAACCACGGCAGCACCAACACCGGATACACCAAGCAGACCAAAGCAGCACCGCAGGGCTCTGACAACTCAGTGCCACAGACCACAGTCCACAGGAGCAGCCAAGAACCCAAGAGAGGGCCTGGCTGCTGAAATGAAAGATTTAAATCGGGCCCAGGCTGCCCTAACAGAGTAGACAACATATTCAGGGTGCAATAAAAAAAGTATCCATCGCAATAAGAACCAAGACAATTACCATTTAAATGAGCAAAGACATTCAACTGATGCCAGACACGAAGATGATCAGATGCTGGAATCATTCGACAAGGATTTGAAAGCAGCCTTCTTAAAATGTTTCAAAAATCAATGACAAATTCTCTTGAGACAAATGAAAACATAGAACATCTCAGCAAAGACGTAGAAGTTACAAGCGAAACATGAAATGATGTTATAGAGCAAAGCTATCTCAGGTCGAACCAACGTCGGGATCTAACTGACATGCAGCACACAGCACCACGCATTCACCGACACAGAGCATACCTGGACCTCATGGGCCATAAAAGGAAACAGTGAGCTTTTAAAAATGGAAATAATTTGGTCTCTGGCAAAATTGGAATTAATTAGAAATCGGTCCTAGAGAGAAAACAGGAGCCTCTCTAGACATGTGGAAATCAAACAACATGCCTCTCAATCATCTATGGGACCAAAAAGGAAGTTTGGAAGATAATTCTTAAAAAAATACAGAGAAGAAAGGGAAACAAGAACACAACATATCAAAATATATAGGCTGTCGTTAAGTCAGTGCTGAGAAGAAAGTTTATAGCACTAAAGCCTTAGGTTAGAAATGAGGAGCGGTCTCAGTCAGTAATCTAAGCTCTTACCTCGTGAAGCCAGAAAAAGACCAAAACAATAAAAACAAGCCGAGTAGAAGGAGGGGAATTATAAAGATAATACAGAAATTAATGAAATGGAAAGTAGAAAAATAATAGAGAAAAATCAAAGAAACTAAAAACTACTTTGGAAAGAAAATCAGTGACATTGACAAACATCTAGCAAGAACGACAAAAATAAAAAGAGAAAAGCTAATATGCCAGTTCCGGGAGTGAATTAGAGAATATCACTACAAATCCTGCAGTCATTAAAATGCTTCCAATAAATACTGCCAATGACTTTACCCTCATAAATTTGACAACTTAGAAGAAATGGGCCAATTCCTTGAAAACTCCAAATTACCAATCTCAACCAAGATGAAACAAGTAATCAGAATAGCCCTAAAATCATTAATAAAACTGAAGTAATCATGTAAAAACTCTGCCTAAAATAAATGTCCTAAAATAGACTTAGATGGATTCATTAAAGAATTCTACAAATTTTAAAGAATTAGCACCAAGTCTATACAATCCTTTCTAAAAAATAGAAAGAAGAGAGCTCTTTCCAATGCCATACATGAAACCAATATTAGCCAGTTGCCAAACCAGAGAGGGTAGGAAAATAACACCGATATCTCTCATGAACTTAGACCCCCAAATCCTCAGAAAATATATTAGCAAAACACACACACACACACACACACACACACACACACACACACTACCTCTTAGTAGAATAGAAATAGAAGGGAACTTTCTAAGCTTGACAAAGAGTAGCTACCGAAATCCCAGAACTGACATCATACTTAATGGTGAAAGCCTAAATGCTTGCTCCCTGAGATTAGGAGCAGCCACTCTCCCCACTCATATTACTGTTATCGGTGGGGAGCTCTTTGTGTCCCCACTAGTTGCTGGTGGAAATGGAATTCTTGTAATGTCATGAGAAAAGGAATTTTGGAGAGTCACATGGGAGAATGAGTGGTATTTATTTGCATAGGATGAAATCTCTGCGTTCCCAAGGTCCCCTCTCCCTCTGTCCTGCCATGGAAGAAGTCCAGCTGTTTACTTAGCAGAGCTAGAATCAATGCCGTTGCCCAAAATGTCCATTCTGTATTTGCACAGCCCAATCCAGCATCAAGCAAGCTTAGCTGGTGTTCCCAGCTGTAGGCCATCAGTCCATTGGTGTGGGTTTTGCATGGCCATGGGCCATGCAGCTTCTAGGAACATAGGTAAATGCAAGGAAGCAGGAGCAAAACCAGAGGAATAAGAGAGAAAGAATTCCTTAGTCTTGAGATTTTAACCTTCTAAGATTTCACAGGCTTGCATTGGCTCTACTGCTTCTAGACAATCCAGGTTCCCCAGGCTCAACTGACAGGCACCTTCCCTATGTCACCCCTACTTCACTGGGCATGCACCCATCTCCCCTTTGTTGGATCCCTTTCCCAGTGATTTGCAGGGAATGGACCAGTGGTTCCCAGTGGAGTGTGCAATTCAGCTTCCTAGTGAGGCTGCCCAAATGACCATCAATGTCTGGCCTCCCCTTTGCTCCTTTCTTATCCTATATAATAAAGGCTAATACGAAAATTGTCCCCTTGGGAGTTAGGCCAACTGGGAGTTCGACCGCTCACTATGATGTGCGCTGACCACCAGGAGGTGGCAGGGAGCAAAGGAAGGCCCTGATCGGCCCTGATCACCAGCCAGGCCTAGGACCCTACCTGTGCCCAAATTTTGTGCACTGGGCCTCTAGCTATTAACATTAGCTAATTACAATGGTGGCATTACTATTACTACATATACTAGAAGCCACTGCAATAAGGCAAGAAAAAGAAATAAAGGCATACCAATTTGAAATAAATAAATAAAATTGTCTCTATTTGCAGATGGTATGATTGTCTTCATAGAAAATCACCCCCCAAAAAAGAGTCTACCAAAAAACAAACAACAAAAACTTCTTAGAACTATTAGGGGGCTCATCAAGGTCACAGGATTAACACACAAAGTTAATTGCATTTCTATAAACTAACAATAAACATGTGGACATTGAAATGTAAAGCACCAGGACATTTACAATATCCAAAGGAAATAAAATATTTAGCTATCCACTTAACAAGATCTGTATGCTGAAAGTTACCATAAAGAGCTTAGAAATTATCATTCCCGTCCTAATAATAAGGGGAAAAAAAAGCTGAACAAACTGAAATTTAACAATCACCGTTAATCCATCAGAGACTCAAGGTCACAGACAAACTGGTTGAAAACTGGAAAGATAAGCAGATACCTAGAATCCCAGGAGCCCATAACTGGAGCCAGCACTCATAGGAACATTTTAAATGGGGACTCAGTGTAGACTAGCTTAAGAGTTTAAAAACTCCAGGAGGCCAAATCTCAGGGGGGGGGCCACTCACTCACTTTTGTGAGTTTTACTTCCCGGAGCCCCCCCCAGGTTTTCAATAAAAAGACACAGGGAAAATCCCTTTCTGCTCCCAGCATAGGGAGGGGGACATAACCATTTTGAAATGCGCCCAAAGTGGTTGGCTTTCCTGAACAAGACCTGCATCAAGGGAAACTATTTTGCCAAAGCCTAACTATGTAGGCTCACTGAAAGCCTGAGACCTAACCACAGGACTGTAGACAGCATTCCCTCCCCCACACCTCACCAGGTCAGCAGGCTCCCCTATAATAACAAAGGATCACAGCTAAAAGAGCTGCAGCCTCACACCCTATTTAAGGGAAACCCAAGACAGACAACAGGGGAGACAACAAGGACATGGAAAGAAAGTTTAGCCTTGGATACCACAACTACAGCAAACATAAACACAGCTGCCAGATACACACACACACACACACACACACACGCCAGAATTTTGTGCACTGGGCCTCTAGTATACACACACACACATACACATACTCTGGTTTATCTGAGTTCCTTTGGCCTGAAGCATCAGGTATGGCTATCTATACTAATAAAAAGGTAATATGCTAATTAGACCAGGAGACCAGCCAGGGAGGGCAGTTGGAGGTGATCAGGCCAGGGGGTGGGCAGTTGGGGGCGAGCAGGCCAGCAAAGGGAAGCAGTTGGGGGCAAACAGGCCTGCAGGCAGAGTGGTTAAGGACGATCACGTAGGCAGGCAAGTGAGCATTTAGGAGCCAGTGGTCCCAGATTGTGAGAGGGGCCCCAGATTGGAGAAGATACAGGCTGGGCTGAGGGACACCTCTGCCCATGCATGAATTTTGTGCACCCGGCCATTAGTCAATAATAAAATGCATGGCATGCTAAAAGGCAAAAACACGGTCTGGAGAGATAAAGCAAGCATCCCCTGGAGGAGGGCACACAGAGAGCCCTAGTGAGGTACTGATGTTGTTTCTATAAGGAGACAGATTCAAACGGAAACATTCTAACCTGGTGCGAGGACACTGAAACAGATTCTTGTTAAAAAGGGCATCAAGGAATATTTCAATATGGAAATCGATAGGAGCTCATGAAGAGAATCACTAACTGAATAATGAGGAAGGACAAGCCAATAGACCCGTGTAAGTGCAGAGGAAAAAAGCCACCGCTCACCCCCTGATTATAGTGCTCATGGGACTGACCCAAAGTCCCATGGCCAATAAGTAGGAGAATCCCACAGATTCTTCTGTTCCCAGGGCTCCCTGCTCCCAAACCCACAGAGAAGGAGGTTTTCTCCTCCCTTCCTTGTTCTGAGCCAGCACTGGGACTGAATAACCAGGATGCAGGGACAGGGGCCCAGCAGGGACCTGCAGGGAGGGCAGCCAGGACAGCCAGGCCCTAGGTCTCTGGAGATCCCCCAAGTTCTGAACTTTGTCTGCCAGGAACTTCGAAGACTTCAATCCTTTGCAAAGCCAGAGCCTCCTCTGAGAGCCCAGAGCTGGGAGGGGAGGAGGCGCTCACTTCCCCTCCATCCCTCTCCCTGCACCCCTCCCCAGGCATCTGCAGGGCTGCGCATGTGCATCAGGAGCAGCTATATCTTCAAGGGCCGGGACAAACCCCACACAGATGGATTTTCTGAGCCTCATTATCTCTCCCTCTCAGGGTCCCAGGCCACGCCAATTACTTCCTGCCACTGCCTGGTGCAGATGGGCGGCAAGGCTGCTGGCTGTTTCAGGAGCTTATGGCTCCGTCCCCTCCCCCTGGAAATCAAGGGAAACCCAGTTGTTAAATCCGCCTCAATCCAGGGGCTGGTGAATCAGAGGCCTCTTCTGGCCTCTTCTGGGCTCAGGCAGACCTGGTTTCTGTGCAGGGTCCGGGCAGCAGCAGGGCTCACAGGGACAGAGTGACAGCAAGAGGAAAACCCCAAACCGGGGGAGCCACACCGTCCCAGCCTGCCAAGGAAAAGTCCCGGCGAGCCTTCAGGGAGAGAAGCCCCCCGGAGCTTCACCCTCAAGCAGGTCTCTTTCCTCAGAAACAAGCACGGGCTGCAGAGAACACCCCTGTCCTGAGCTTGCCGAGGACTTGGCCTCCGAGTCCCATCACTTTGCAAAGCCAGAGGGCCTAAGGCTGCGCCTCCTCCAGGCAGGGGTGGGGGTGAGAAGCCCCGCTTCCCTGAGGCTTCTGCAAAGCTGGGTGGTAAGGGCCCTGGACGCTGAAGACTGAGCTCTGCTGTGCTGGGGATCCTGCTGGCCCTGCCGCAGGTCACACAGGGACTCAGCAGTCCGCAGAGTCCCAGAAGAGTTCGGGGTGCGCTGCAGATTGGAAGGGCCAAGCCCAAGAGCCCCAAAATCCTGACACACCTTTTGTGGGGAAAGGGCTGAGGACCTGTCTGGAAGCTTCCAGGCCTCACAGTGGAAGTTGGTGTCGAGTACATTACTCCTAGGAATGGACATGTCTGCCTGGGGAATCGGAGGCAGGAAACTGAAGCCAGAGTAATTCACCAGCAACTGCAAGGCACCCAGCCCTTTAATGCCTGGGCCTCCTCCTGCAGTGAGGGGAGGCCCCGGAAGTATGTCAGTTAAGTGTTACTACCTGAATGAATGTAATTCATCACAGTAGGAGAGCTTCTAAAAGCATGTGATCATCGCAATCCTTGCAAAAAAAGGCATTTGATAAAAGGTGGCATCATGCGGGATAAAACTCACCAAACTAGGAATGAAAGGAATAAAAGAGATTCCGTCGAAGAAAGCCTACAGCAATCATATTTTGTGGTGAAACGTTGTAAGCGTTCCCTTTAAGATCAGGAACAAGACAAGGATGGCTGCCAACATCATTACTATTCAACATGGGGGTCTTTTCTAGAGCACTAACCGGAAAAGAAATAAAAGGTATGCAGATTGGACAGGAAGAGGAAGCGCTGTTGTTATTTGCATATGCTGTGTTTGCCTCTTTGGAAAAACCCAAAGGGCCCACAGATAATAAAAGAGTTTAACACGGTTGCTGGATTCAAAATCAATATACAGAGATAAAGGCGCCGCTGACAATAGAATAAATTTTTTTACAAACTTTCTAAGATAAATAATAAACCTCCCAAAAGTTGTGAAGTTCTTTATGTAAAAAAAATCAATATTTGGATCTACCCGATAAGCGCTTGGCACATTGTAGCATTTCATTAATCATGTATTTCTGCTTCCGCTGCCCTATACCTGAGATGTTTGCATTTTCAGCCTAAAGAAACACTATCAGACTTGTCAGACCAATTTATGCACGCTGCATCTTACTGAACCCCTGTTACTTTAAAGATTAATATTTGCATAATGCAATTGCCAAACATTGTCTCATTCATTATCTTTCCCCCAAGAGAATTGGGTAATAACATTCGAATTTGCACTGAAAGAAAGTGACCTACAGGATATGTTTAGTTTGGCATTAGGGTTTGGACCCAGGTCTGTCTTCTTTCCATTGCTTTGGGGTGTCACCCTGCCCTGGGCCTGTTGACCCGCTCATTCATTAAGTAACTCAAGGATACCTACTGAGCCCCATGCCCGGAGCGAGGGGCACAGTGATGTACATGGCAGGCACAAAGCCTACTGGAGTGTTGAGACCCTCACTCATCTGGATGGTGCTACCTAGGACTCCGAGGACAGAGGAGGAAGGGAGAAAGGGTGCCTCCTGGAGGAAGGGGCATTTAATTTAATTCCAAACCAGAAAGATAGGCCATCTAGAAAACAGGGGTGCAGGTGAGGTAGACAAGAGGAAGAAAGGTGTCCAAGCCCAGGGGACAGCATGTGCCAGGCTTGGAGGAGAGAATGGCCACCATGGAGCAGGTAGGAGTTCGCTCCAGCCAGAGCATAAGGTGAGCAGGTAGCCAGCCCGCCCAGAACCCACACTCTAGGCTGAGATGACCTTGACCCTAGAAGCAAGGGGTCAGCAAGGGCAGGACAAGCCAGATCTGTGCTTTAAAGGACAGAGCGGGCAGATTGGAGGGCGTGTCATAGAAGGAGACCCTAAGTCAGGAAGCCTGGGTCAGAGGACACCCCCTCTGTCTGGCTGAGGTTCTCATGACCCCGGGAGTCCAGGCCCAGTATTTGTCAGGACGCTGGGCTGCAGGGACAGACCCCAGGCCAGCAGCTGGAGCCTTGAGAAGGGGATGGTTGGCCGAGGACTGGAGAGGGGGCTCAGGAGCATTTAGAACAGAAGGAGGAAGGACCAGAATCAGGGTCTCCACACGCCAGGACTCTCCTCTATGCAACAGCATTCATCTCTGTTTGGCTTCACTCTTTCTGCTAAGTGGCCTCAGTTTCTCCCTCTGTACCTGAGGCACATCCCATGAGGACAACAAGGTGGCCCCTCATGTTTCCAACTCCATGATCCCAAAGGCGGTAGGGAGCTTGCCCCAACAGAGAAAATTCCAGAGAGGGAGTCAAAAGGCTTATGGGTGGCATTCTGTCCTTTGCATTTCTGTCCAGTGACTACGCAGCCAGATCTTACCTTGTAAGCCGTCCAAGAACATGGCCTCAAACAATGCACTAGTAGGTCAAGGACAGACTCCTGCCCTGTGGCCTCATGCTGCCTGCAGCTAGCAGCCTCCTGGTACCCGCAACCCAGACCTCTTCCAGCCTCATGTGGCCTCAGACAAGACCTGAGCTGGCAGGCCCTTCCAGCCAGCAATTCCAGGTCTAGGCCAGAGAAATGCTCCCATGAGGATGTTTATTCTAGCGCAAGGATGTTTACATAGAGAACAGAATGGAAACAACCTGAATGTCCATTAGTAGGGAGCTGGGGAATGGTGCAAGAAAGGATGAAAGCAAAGAAAAGAGAGAGAGTGGGAGAGAGGGAGAGTGAGAAAGAGGTGGGGAGGAGGGAAGGAAGAAAGAAGAAATATCCAAGCATTTGAGATGAATTACTTTATTAAAACCAATGTCGTTCCTCTATATGTACTGACATAGAAAGATGTCTATGATATTGTTAAATGATTTAAAAAGCTAGATGCATAAATACAAATTATATAATACTTTTATCTGTTTAAAAACAGAGCAATGCATACAGCTAAGCAGCGTGTGTGTGTGTGTGTGTGTGTGAGTGTGTGTGTGCGCGTGCTCACACGTGCATGCCTGTGTAAAGGTTTCTAGATGCATAAATACAAATTATATAATACTTTTTATCTGTTTAAAAACAGAGCAAGACATACAGCTAAGCATGCGCGTGCGCGCGCGTGTGTGTGTGTGTGTGTGTGTGTGTGTGTGTGCTCACACGTGCATTGCCCGTGTAAAGGTCTGGCCCTGGCCAGTGTGGCTCAATTAGGAGGAACATCATCCCTATGCCAAAGGATCACAATTTTGATTCCTGAGCAGGACACATACCCAGGTTTCGAGTTCAATCCCTGGTCTGGGCATGTGAGGGAGGCAACTGATTGATGTTTCACTCTCACATCGATGTTTCTCTCTCCCTCTCCCTTCCCCTCTCTCTAAAATCAATAAGCATGTCCTCGAGCAAGGATTAAAAAAGAGATTTTTAAAAATGTATAAAGATCTGTAAGGGTTCCATACTACTCTGATGTCAGTGGTTACTATGGGGTGAAGTTTGCAGTGGAGGGTAGCAGAGAGGTTCTTTGAATATACAACAATAAGAGAGCCAGCACATAGCACTACTTAATTAGAAATAACTATAAATGGATGGGGGGAAGAAAATGGCAGGCACTGTTGCCTGTAATAGAAACAAATAAGCCACTGAAATACAAATCCATCTGGAGGGAAGTGACCCAAATAAATCATGGTGTCTATTACGCAAAGCACCGGACCTACAAAGACAGGTCAGACTTGTGTGGGGAGGTATTCTAAAATGAAAAGCAAATTACAAATTAGTGTGTACCAAATGGGCCTATTTTGATGGGTCAGGCCTAGGGACCCTTCCCGTGCAAGGATTTCGTGCATCGGGCCTCTAGTATGCTAATAAAGATTAAAAGGGAGAAGTAGCCTTGCCCCAGGAGCTGCCTGTGCTGGGTCTGTTCCACTGGGCTTGACATACTGTCCTGGTGGGAGGCTGCTGAAACAGCTGTGGGTGAAGACTCCCGGCCACATCCACTCTCATTGGGAGAAAACTACGCCCAGGCTCGCAGCAGAGATTGTGCAGGGGTACTGGGCCTGAGCCAGGCCCTCGGAGCACAGGGAGGCAGGCAAGGACGGCTCGTTCCCCACCCCTGAGGGTTTGGGAGCCAGGGGCCTGGCGCTGGTGGGTAACAAGTGCTCCCCTGCCACCTGCCTGCGTCCTGTGATCTGATCTAATTTCTACATTTCTGCAGCTGAGTGCAGCCGGGGCTCCACCGCATGAAATCAGGCAGATGAAAGATCCTGCTCTCTATCATTTTGCCGCCAGCTCTGCCAAAGACAAGCTAGTGCCTTAAGGTGCTGAAGGCAATAAGGAACCAGATCTGACTGAAGGGGAAAGAGATTGAGGATTTGACAAAATTGCTCCTTCTTTGAGTCACGCAGCTCTGCATCTGTCCCTTTGATCCCATCCAGCTTCAAAGAGGAAACCTCCAGCCGCTAGTGGTGGATTCTGAGATGCTTCAGTCTAAGCACTGAGCACCTACTATGCGCCAGGCCAGTGCTGGACAAGCATCAGGATGCTGACAGGAGTGAATCCCAGCCCTCGAGTTCTCCACGTGCCGGCTCTGAGCTAAGAGCTCTCAGTCACGTCTTTTAACCCTCACGGCCACTCTGTGAGCAGGATTATGACCGTGCCTATTTTACAGAAGAAGAAACCGGCCCCCTCCACTGCATGGCCTCCCTGACATCCACGAGAATACTCTAGAAGGGAAACCTGTGCCCAGCGTCTGACCAGAGTCTGGGAAAGGCCCCAAGCTCACGCCCTGGCAATAGCCAGATAGAGGCTGGGGGAGCTTTAAAGGGGCGTCTTTACTCTAATGTTCAAACCTTGGGCAGCAAGGCCCTTGCTCAGCACGTTCCCCACCTCCTACAACGACCCAGAGCTTTCGCCTTTTCAGCCGCGCCCTTTCGGCTTTCCGTTTATACATCCATCTTCCTGATCCACCAGGAGGAAGCACTCAGTGCAGGGTCTGCACACAGTAGGGCAGACGGCCTGTGGTTCTGAGTGTGGGCCTGGAGTCAGATGGGCGAGTCCTGGCCATGTGAGCGGTCACTTTGCACCGGAGGGTCTCCTTCCCTCCTCTGTCAACCGTGAGAGCATCGTCACCGCCTCGAAGGCTATAGCTGGAGGTCAAATAAGAAAACAGCTGGGAAGCTCTCAGCACAGGGCCCAGCGGGTACCAAAATGTGCTGTGAATAGTGATTTTTATTATTAATGCTGATTATCCTTATAACAACTGCCTGAATAAAATATAAAGCCAGGGTTGTAACTTCCTACTGTTTGGAGACTCTGCTCTCTGTCAGTGTTTATTCATTTATTCATTCATTCCACACACATGAAGCGGGCGCCTCCTATGGTCCAGCGTGCTCCCCGTCCCCGAGGATGACAGCAGCGAGGGGAACAGACGGGCTCCTGCCTCCTAGGACTGACACTTCCAACCACCATCGAGGCGCCAGACGCCTGAGTTAAACCATTACCGGCTGGGACAAGAAGGCAAGGAAAAAACGGGGCGCGGGAAAAGAGAATGATGCTCTTTCTCTGAGGATCTTTCTCCTTCATGTGAGGAGAAAACCACAGGACACGCCAAGCCAGCGTCATCAGGGCACAGAGCTCCCTGGTAACCATTGAGAGTCCCCTCCATGTGCCACACGGCCTATGCCTTCCTTGGCACGCCCCCTCCCCTGTGCACCCCACCATCTCCTGGTTGCTCCTCAGCACCTGGCTTGGTGGTGTCCCCTCTGGCCTTTCTATGGCTGACCTGTCCTGGGGCTGCTCAGCTCTCAGCAACCTCTTATCTTTCCTTACCCCCCGCCCCACTTCAGCCCTGGGGGTCCCCAAGGATAGGACTACCATGCCTCTGGCTGTAACTGATGGGGTCAGGACTGGGCACCGGACCCAGGCCAGACCAATCAGGCTTGGATTCAGCCGAAGAGCCCCGGGCCAGTTCCTGCTGGTGGGGCTGATGGAACCAGGCAGATGGCCCAGGCTGGGTGTAAAGGTGCAGGAAGGAGCCAGGCAAGGGTGGGAGGGGTCCCAGGGAATTATGGGGAAGAGACAGAACCAGAGACCCCTTAACCTGGCTTTCAAAGCCCTTCTCCCCTCGGCCCAGCCTCACCCTCGATTTGCTAGCACCCCTAAACTACTTGAGCTTCTAGGATGCTCCATGCTAGTTCTTGCCTCAGCCATTTGGCATTGGCTGCTCGTTCTGTTCTTCTTAAGATGCCTTTCTTATATTTCATCCACTTGGCAAGCTCCTACTCATCCATCAAAACCCAGAGTAGAGGCCTCCTCCCTGCCATTTTCCAATCCCTGTAGAGTAAATCATCTCCTTTTCTCTATTGCTTCTGAACTATCTAACTTCCTCCATTTGTGTCCTTTTCCATTAAATTGCGATTTATTTATTATCTACCCAACCATACAGCTGGGTTTGAATGTTGCCAGGGCTTGAGACATTCCTGCACTCTGAGGTGTGGTCAGTCCTCTCTCTAGGAGCAGCTGAGCCTGTGCCCCTGACACTCTTTTGGCTCACAGCCCATATGCCCATGAGATGTGGTCTCCCCCAGGGGCAGGAGGAGGGTCCTGCCTTCTTCAGTGTCATTGTCAGTGGGGCTTGCACAAGGACCAGGAGGAGATCCAGTGCATCACAGACTAGGAGAGGGAGCCCGACGCTGCTCCAGTAACCAGAGGAGCAGCCCAGAGAGCAGGCGGATCCCGCCCCTGTGCCACAGACACTGGCATCGCCGGCCCCACTGGGGCACAGCCAGCAGGGCAGCCTCCAGGCCCCTTCAGGAGCTTCCCTCGCAGAGTCAGGGACACAAGGAGGGGGCACAGACACCTCCCCCTGCTGACCAGAGCGCCTGTTGGGCTGGTTTTTTGAGTCCACGGGTGACAGCCAGGCGGCCCTCGAGTGGAAGGAGGCGATTGTAAAGGACTGGTTCCCTCAGCTGCAGGAGGGACTCGGAGCTGGCAGGACCCATGCTTACCTTTTAGATGCTGCATTTTCCATCTACAGCTGGTGAGACCCAGGGACATTCAGAGGCTGAGGGCACCCAGCCTGGGGTGACCAGTCCCCAACACCCTCATATCTGCCCCCTATTAGGTGGCCTAACACACAGTCAGGGTCTCCAGGGGCCACGTTGGTTGAAAGCCCCAGAGCCTCCAACCCAGTGTCCACAAGCACATCTCCGGCCCTGGCGCCAGCAGGGTGCCCTGGGTACGTGTCGGCACCTGGGTGGCCTGCCGCACCACCACCCAGATTTGTACCCAGGACACGGAGGAGAGCAGGCTGGCACATTCTATTTTCTTTGAACAAATCAACTTTCCACCACAGCCAAGCAGCGTGAAGACTACAGTGTGTCCAGACTTCCGAGATGGAAAAATGAATATCCGATCCTGCGGTTTCACTGGGCTCACCCACACCCACCAGCTGCCCCTCCGAGCGCCCCCAGCCCGGCCCTGCTCTCCTCGCCCTGCGCTTCCGCCCCAGTGGCGGCGGCCTTCCCTCTGCTCAGTTTGCCTCCCTGTCTCCTCCCCTTCTCTTTTCTTTTCCTCATCCTCCCTTGCTGCTTGTCATCTCTGAGGACAGGGGACCCGTCTCAGAATGGCGTTGCCTTCCTTTAATCAGGACCTGATTCCTTGTCAAGGAGCTGATGTTTCAGGACAACGAGGAAGCGCTGGTGGTAGTTAACACTCCCTGATCCCCAGAAAGCAGGAATTACCTCAGGGTGTGGGCTTCTTTTTCAGGAGCTTTAGTATGAATGGCTGGGAGAGCAGCCCGTGGATTAGCAGATACCTCACCAGGCAGAGCAAGAATTTGGAAGAAAGGAGGATTGCCACGCTGAGAGACTAGAGGGTGAGCCTGAGGCAGGTCGGGGGAGACCCCATGATGGGCCGGAGACAATCTGGTCCCCAGGACCAGGACCACTGGATGTTCTGAGTCTTGGAGGGGAAGAGGGGTGCTCCTGGTCTTGTATTTTCCTGGTCTTCCCTCCTGCCACAGACAAGCTCAGGGACCTGGGACAAGTCACTGCATCCCTCAGAACCCCAGGCTCCCCTCCAGAAAAGTGGGAGCAGCAGTGCCACCTGGGGCAGAGTGAGGGCTGCCGGGGTTCAGCGTGAACTCCCCCTGCACACAGTAGGTGCTCAGTAAATGCCAGCCCCTCCCCTAGAAAGGTAGCACACTCTGTCAGCTGCATCCAACCCAGACCTAAAAGTCTAAGCTTTTAAATGAATCCTTTGTCCAGCAGCCTCCAAACTCCCAGCCCACCTCCCTCCCAGGCCCAGCCCGGCCTCCAGCCCACCTCAGCCCCACTTCTCATGACATAACCTGTGAAGAATTCGGCAAATTTTTGCACAGTCACACTTTACATTCATTATATAGACTAAAATTTCCAGACCTTTCAAATTTCATTATTTTATGATCCCCCAGGGGAATGGCTGTGTTCAGCAAAGGTCACACATAAACCCCCCTATCAGGCAGGGAGATGAGGCGGGGGCTCGAGTAAGGAGCAGCTGCGGCTGATTAGGGGACATCGCAGTCCCCCTTCAAGGAGCACACGCTCCGCTGGGGCTGCAAAGCCAGAGTGACGCCCTGTTCTCCCACCGCCTCCGAAATGCGTGATTCAGGCGCTTCGAGTGGGCCTGCTCCTTACAGCAGCAATGTGAGTGCTGATGACTGAGCACCTGCTGGCCCCGCCCAGCCCTGCACAGTCCACAGCGCTATCACCCCTGCTGCACAGATGGGGACACGCAGCACGGAGGGGTGAAGGGACTTCCCAAGTTCCCGCCCAGCAGAAAGAGGAGGGGCTGGGATTTGAACCCAGGTCTGGCTGGTGCTAAGGCCCCTGCTCCTCTCCCCCACCTCCTGCTCCCTGGGAACAGAGAGGACCTCAGTGGGATAGGTGAGCAGAGAAATCAGCCCAGTCCAGTGGGTGCTCACCAGGCTTTGGGTTCAGCCTTGGTGCCAGAGGCCTTAAGTACAGGCCCAAACAACAAAAGCATCTATTTATTAGTGCAACCAACTGTGCGTTTACTCTAGCTGCAGGATGCCCCAGAGCACAGTAACCCAGAGAATGGGTCTGAAATGGCCCTCTCATCACCCGGGAGCAGGGGGAGGACAGCTCGGTCCACCTGGCTGAGACCAGCCGCCCCCTCGGCCCCTCCCTCCCATCAGCCTCTCTCTGCAGGAGGAGGGCCTGGGGGACAGGCATTCATGTTTACCTTTACTCTGTGTTTCTGTGCCTTCACCAACTGTCAGTACCATGAAGCCGGGGCCACAAATAACAGGTTGGATGACCACCTCTGTTCTCTGCACGTGCCCCAGAGGCGGAACCTCCTCCCTGCCCAGAGCACATGGTGCTCAGACACCCTCCCCAGAGGTGAGAGGGCGACTCAAGACAGAGCAAGGGCAGGTGGCCTGGCCCAGGTCTCAGAAACCCTGAGGGGCAGCGGGCACCCCTCCAGATGGTTGCTCTGACCTGCCCTCCAGGGTCCATTCATTAATGCCCATTCATTAATGCCCATTCATTAATATAACATTGGCCCCCCGACTTCATACATACTCCTCCTTTTTCTGCCAGTCTTACCCAGGCCAACCTGTTCTCCCACGTCATCCTGCTGGTGGCATCTAATTGTTCAGCTATACCAGTGGTCGGCAAACTCATTAGTCAATAGAGCCAAATATCAACAGTACAACGACTAAAATTTCTTTTGAGAGCCAAATTTTCTAAACTTAAACTATATAGGTAAGTACATTGTTATTAACTTAATTAGGGTACTCCCAAGGCTTAGGAGGAGCCACACTCAAGGGGCCAAAGAGCCGCATGTGGCTCGCGAGCGGCAGTTTGCCGACCACGGAGCTATGCCTTTAACTGCATCTTGAGCATAGCTAACAATCCTTTGCAGGTTACAGTAAATGTAATTAATCCAATCCACATTCTTGTTCACAGTGGACCACCAGAACAGACAGACTCAAATCCCCCAGCAATCTGATTTCTGGCCTTAAACTCGTTTGGCACGCCTCCTGGAACCCCAGTGGAATCTGTGTATACATGGGGATCAAAGGAGCCCCTGGAGTCTGTCTCTTCTTCCTAGTCTGTCTGTCCATTGAAAAAGGTTTATGATCTGGGTGACCAGCGGGGAGAGGAAGGCAGAGAACCTGGGGGACATGAGACCCAAATGAGTCACACTCACGCTCCTTAAAATTCCCAGCCCCCTTCATGGGAGAGGGAGGGGCCGTGGCTGCTCACAGCTGGGGTGGGAGGCATGCACAGGGCCGGGCATCTGTCCACACGCTGGGGAAGGATTAGACAGCAGGATGGAGCCAGCCTGGATGCAGGAACAAGTGAATGCACCGACGAGGAGGGGCAGATCTAACAAGAGAGCAAATCCACACCTGACCCGACAAGGCATGAATTCAGAATGGATGGGGGTGAATGAGAGAGTAGGAATGAATGGACCCCTGAGGAGTGGAAGACGGAGGAAGGTCTGCAGCCCGAGGAAGCAGAGGTCTTCCCACCCTGTCTCCTTCAGGCTGTGCTGATGGGAGAGCTCCGTCATCAAACTCACTGCACCCAGGAGGGACCTGAGGCACAGAGAGGTTAGGTAACTTGCCCACGTCACACAGCTCATGTGACAGAAGCAGAACTTAGATCCCAGCCCAGACACTTGGCCCCCGCAACGTGCCTCAGGCTGCGTTCCCAGCTCTGCCATGGCCCGTGCCTTGGCCCAGGCTCATCCGGATCTTTGGCCTCCTCCACTCCCCAGATGACGTTTGAAGCGCACTTAATGAAATCCAGCTCTTCATGTCAGAGTGAACCCTTGCCAGATGCTTCTAAATTGCTCCAGTGTTCCGGTGCTGGGTTTCAGCATCAAATCGGTCCATGTGGTCAGGGCTGGGTATGACTGGGAGCAAGTGCAGCCCGTCTTTTCTTTTCTTTTTTGTAATGTTTTTATTAATTTCAGATATAGGAAAGGAGAGGGAGAGAGAAACATCAAGAATGAGAGAGAATCATCCATCAGCTGCCTCCTGCATGCCCCACACTGGGAATCAAGCCCACAACTCGGGCATATGCCCCGTCTGGGACTTGAACCGTGATCTCCTGGTTCATAGGTCAACGCTCAACTGCTGAGCCACACCAGCTGGGCCCAACTTTTCTTCTGATTATTCCTGACGTGTTTTAATTTGACTTTCTTGCCCTTTCCTGGCTGAAGGAATCCCAGGAGACTAGACTGAGCCCTGATGCCCAAGGGGCAGACTGGGGGAGGGGTCTTCACAGGAGGCTGCCTCTGCCTTCCACAACTCCCTCCCCTACCCTCCTGGGCAGTGACCCAGGGCCCACTGCCCTCCAGACCATGCTGAGGGCATCCCTTTCCTCATGGACAGTTCCTGTCAGTCCCTCCTCAAGAAGGAGGCACTTGGGAGAGCTGAGGGACCTGATTATCAACGAGTCACCGTGTGGGCAGAAGCCAGGCCGTCCATGGTCCTGGGCTGGGTGTCTGGCTGGATGCCAGGTGCCGGGTTTTCAGACTCGGGGAGGGTGAAGTTTAGAGAAGACCCTGGAGTCGCCCAGCTGATCCCTCTCAAGGGGTCTCCAAGTGTGGGCTCTGCTGCCCGAAATCCCAGAACCTGGACCTGAGATCCTACGTCTTCAAAGGTGCAGGGGCCCTGGAGCCTGCATTTCCAAGAGCCCCTGGTGGGGAGTGGATTCTGAGTGGTCACCCTGCCTCTGCCCAGGCCTGGGTGGGAGACCGTCCATCACCTGCACAGGGGCCCTGGACGAGTCCCTCTCCTCCAAGCCTCCTCTTCTGTCTGCGAGTAGGGTGATGCCTCCTGCTTCCTAGGCTCCTACTGAAGGCTCAGCAAGACGCTGCAGTAGAATGAGCCTCGGCCAATGACCTGCACACAGTAGGCACATTAGCAGTGTGAATGTCTCTGAAACCCCAGTGCCAGCATGCATTAAGTAACGCAAAAATTGTGACAGCTGACACATACTGAGTGCTTCCCACGCTCAGCATTGCATTCTCACAACTCCAGGACGTAGGCACCGTGAGAGCCCATTTCACAGAAGAGAGAAGAGAGGCTCAGAGGGCGGGAGGGGCTTGCAGTGGGAAGAGCTGAGACTGGGACACAGGCCTGTCTGTCCCACACGGCCCAGATGCCTTTTCTCCTCTGGGTGGGAAAACACGTCCCAGGAACCTCAGCTGTCTGTGTGGTTTCTATGGCAGCCACCTTAGTTCCCAGCGAAAGGAAGAGGAAATCAGGCCGGAGGGCTAATGAGGCTGCCAGGGTCTGATGTGTCCCGATGGCTCGGCTTCATAAGGTGTCTGTCTTCTCACATCAGAGGCAGCCCAGTCTGAGCCCTGGATCAAAGGCCAGCTGTCTCTGGGTCCAGAAGCAGGGCCTGGCTCAGGCCTCAGAAGGTCCCCCTTGATCCTCCCACAATGGACTTGATCTCCCAGCCTCGAGTTGTTTCCTGAGGGTGACATTTGTCGTCCATCGGCAGTGAGCAAAGGTCCCTGAGAAGGGCCTGTGCCCCAAACAGCTCCCCTGGGGCTGCCTGAGACCCCACTTGGCGCTCGTGGCTTCAAGTGGCAGCTCACGGAGGACCAGAGGTTTTCATTTCTGGGAACCCAGGATCGAGTCCTGGCTCTGCCACTCCGCAGTGGCCCTGGTCACCCGGCTCCATTTCCTTGCTGGTTACTTAGGCGGGGGGAGGGGGAGAGAGGGTGACAATGTCCCTGTCTCAGTGTTGGTGTTGAGAGCCACCTGCCAGGGAATGCCTGTGAGGGCTCAGAATGTGGCAGAGTGGATAGGAGTCCTGCCTCTATCTCACGCTCTGTGACCTTAGGCATGTGTTCAACCTCTCTGAGCTTCTCTTCCTCATCAGGTTGTGAAGGTGAACCAAGAGGATAAGTCTTTGCTCAAACCTCCCCTTCTCAAAGTCTTCCTCAGCCACCTTATTTAATTCTAACCCTGCCCCACTCTCCCACGCACCACCCCCACAAGAACTTATATAATTTCTTTATGCATCATAGTCACTGTTCATTATCTAAGTGTCCCACTGGGATGTGGGCTCCCTGAGGGCAGGGATCTCGGTGTTGTTTTCCAATGTAGCCAACCTACCAGCAGTGCCCTGCGTGCAGTAGGCCAGTGCTTATTGAGTGAACAGCTCCGTTCCCCAGTACAGGGCCTGGCCCTCGCTGTAGGCCCGCCATCAGAGACCTCCACTCTTCTCATTGGCACCTTCTTCCTTCCTGTGCACACCTGGCCATGGCTTCCCGCCGGCGGCAGGACCGGTGGGGGGGG
>NW_006300104.1:3144862-3145526 GCF_000327345.1 Myotis davidii | reverse complement strand
CCTGCCCCAGGGCATGGCACAGGCGGGGTAAGCTGACTCCGTCCTCACACAGGTGTGCCCACATTTACAACCTATGACTGCTTGTGTCCTTTCTCCCTCTGTAGGTCTGCTGGGCCTGCATGTATTCAGCCAGCACTTTTTGAGGACCTGCCACATACATCACATGAGCCTGGCTGGGTGCTGTTGAGGGAGGAGAGTGGAGGAAATTCCATTAGATTAATGAGGTGCTGGTGGTGCGGGGTTCCAGGAGGGTGGTCCCTCTGTGAGGAGCTCGTTCTAACAGGGGTGGGTGAGGGGGGTGTAAACAGGCAGGTGAGAGGTGAGAGAGTGGCCTGGGGGAGAGGCACTGATGGGGTGCGGAGTGTGGAGAGGGCCTCTGGTTCCTTGCACAGAACCCTAGAATTCTAGAATCACAGAACCATTCATGGGCTCACAGGCCCCAGAGTCTCAGGATGAAGGAACCTCTCCCACAGCTCCCTGGCCCTGTGGAATCACAGAATCAGTCCGGACACACGTGGCGATGAAATAGACATCCTGGAGTCAGAATCTTAGCACAGGACGGCCTTCGCCCAACTCCCCCCCAGTTATGCAGGAAGCACCCTTTCACTGTCCTGCAATAACTAGAATCCTTGTAGGGATGGGGAGCTCACCACCTGCCGGGGGG
>NW_006300104.1:3136709-3137952 GCF_000327345.1 Myotis davidii | reverse complement strand
GGGGCCACTGAGGAGGGAGGGGGCGGGGGGCAGCCGAGCCCGGGCAGTAATAGCAGCTGCACAGCGCTTTGTGCTGAGTTTGGGGCATTCGGATCAGTGTGCAGACACCCTGGGCTTTTTCTCTTTTTCAGTCACTCGAGATCCCATTCGGGCGTCCCAGTGGCCTGTGGCTGTGCTGTCATTAGAGGGTCCTAGGCTGTGGATACGGGGCAGAGACGGGGCCGGACTTCCTCGAGGGCAGACAGCTGGAGGCAGCAAGCCCGGTCCTAACAGCCGCAGCCCGCACTCCTGAGCCCCTCCTGTGTGCCGGGTGCTACCTGCAGTCCTGGGTGCTTACAGCTCTACCACAGAGGCACAGAGAAGTCAAGGTACTTACCCAGAGTCACACAGCTCCATTTTCTTACCTCAGACCCCACTCCTTCCACAGAGATGGAATTGGGCTCTTCTGGGAAAAGGCCCGGCCTCACAGGCATGTCTCCATGACCCACTGCGGCTGACCTGCCCGCCCCTCATCCCGGGAGCCCTGGGGTCAGTGTGGGAATGAGGGCAGTGTGGATGGTGTGAGGAGACAGGTTTCCAGCCAAGAGGAACAGGCAGGCCAATGAGACCAAGGCCCAGCTCGGGCTGAGTTCTAGTCCTGGCTCTGCCACTCGCTTGTGACTTGGGCAACACTCCCGCCCCTGGCCCTCATTTCAAAGGTTCCAGAGCTTGGAGGACTGCATAGCCCTCTGAGTCCTGCTTTTCTCCCTGCGATCTTACTATGCTCGTGGCAGGAGGGGAGGCAGGGGCCAGGCTCTCTCCTCTCTCCTGTCCCAGGAGTGGGTGGCCCGTAGGGCAGCTTCACCTCCATCATCCTTCTCCCATCTCTCCCCGGTCCTCCAGCGCTCGCGCTAGCTGGAGAGGAATTGAATTGGGAACTTCCTGGACACGTGGTTTATGCTGGGGCACTGAGGACACCTCGTCCCCATTCAGTACTCCCTCTCCTGGTAAGGGAGGGGTTATCATCATCCCCATTTCACAGATGAGAAAACCGAGGCTCAGAGAGGTCGAGTAGTCACCCCAGTTATGCAGGAAGCACCCTTTCACTGTCCTGCAATAACTAGAATCCTTGTAGGGATGGGGAGCTCACCACCTGCCGGGGGATCTGCCCCACTGTTGGGCACAACCAATGCTGATGCTGAACCTAAATCTGTTCCCACATGACCCACCCCCCCTCCCCCGGGCCCGCCTGAGAGCTGAACAT
>NW_006300104.1:3129597-3133607 GCF_000327345.1 Myotis davidii | reverse complement strand
CACTGCCTGCAGTCCTGGGTGCTTACAGCTCTACCACAGAGGCACAGAGAAGTCAAGGTACTTACCCAGAGTCACACAGCTCCATTTTCTTACCTCAGACCCCACTCCTTCCACAGAGATGGAATTGGGCTCTTCTGGGAAAAGGCCCGGCCTCACAGGCATGTCTCCATGACCCACTGCGGCTGACCTGCCCGCCCCTCATCCCGGGAGCCCTGGGGTCAGTGTGGGAATGAGGGCAGTGTGGATGGTGTGAGGAGACAGGTTTCCAGCCAAGAGGAACAGGCAGGCCAATGAGACCAAGGCCCAGCTCGGGCTGAGTTCTAGTCCTGGCTCTGCCACTCGCTTGTGACTTGGGCAACACTCCCGCCCCTGGCCCTCATTTCAAAGGTTCCAGAGCTTGGAGGACTGCATAGCCCTCTGAGTCCTGCTTTTCTCCCTGCGATCTTACTATGCTCGTGGCAGGAGGGGAGGCAGGGGCCAGGCTCTCTCCTCTCTCCTGTCCCAGGAGTGGGTGGCCCGTAGGGCAGCTTCACCTCCATCATCCTTCTCCCATCTCTCCCCGGTCCTCCAGCGCTCGCGCTAGCTGGAGAGGAATTGAATTGGGAACTTCCTGGACACGTGGTTTATGCTGGGGCACTGAGGACACCTCGTCCCCATTCAGTACTCCCTCTCCTGGTAAGGGAGGGGTTATCATCATCCCCATTTCACAGATGAGAAAACCGAGGCTCAGAGAGGTCGAGTAGTCCAAGTGCGTCGGCTAGGCAATAGCAAGGCTGGAATTTGAACCCAAATTTGAACCCTCATTACTGAAGCCTCCAGCTCATTAGCAGGCAGCTGGAGAAGCTGAGGGGCCATTGAGGAGGGATAGGGGCGGGGGGGCAGCCGAGCCTAGGCAGTAGCAAGGCTGGAATTTGAACTCATATCCACAGCCTAGGACCTTTAATGACAGCACAGCCACAGGCCACTGTGATGCTCCAATGGGATTATGAGTGATCGAAAAAGAGAAAAATGCCAGGATGTCTGTACACTGACTGATCTGAGTAACCCAAAGCCAGGTATCTGGCTCCAAAGCCTGCTTTCCACTGCCCCCTGCCTCCTTTCCTCCAAACGCCTGGTGGGATCATAGCCAGTGGACCTGGAAGACGTGATCTTCCTCAAGTGGGAGGAGCCTCTGTAGCGGGGCACCAGGACATGGGAAGGGGACGGGGTCATTTGTCTCTGAGCCGCCTTCACGCCTGCAAAATGGTCTCAACCTGCCTCCCTGCACCCAGCCCGGTGTCCTGCACACACCTGTCGGCCTTAGTTCCTCCCTCTGCCAGATGGGTCTGTAAACTGTGAAGTTTAAGTCAGAAAACCATTTTAAGCCCCCAGCACACAGTAAGTGCCCAAGAAATGGTAGCTCAGTAGAGGACTAAGCCTGCCCGGACCCAAATGCCCAGATATTTCCTCCCAGTGAGCAGCGCGGTCCCTCCCAGGCCCACATGCTGGATGCCTGCTGGGCTCTGTCGCCTCTAAAAAAGAGGGAGATGCTTCCCTCTAGCACAGAAGCCACGCCCAAGCCCGTTGCCTCCTGTATAGACTGCATTTGTATATGGAGTAGATGGGGCAGCTGGGTCTCCTTCCCCCCATTTTCCACAGAGCATTGGCCCAGGAAATGATCATGCAATTAGAAGAGGAGAAATGCAAAAACCAATCCTCTTATTAGGACTGCAACCCCCCGCCCCCTCTCCCCTCCCTTGTAAATCACTAATGAACTGTAATTGCAAAGACACATCCCTTATTGAAACCTGGTAACCAATTCATTGTGGATCAGCAGACTCCCGTTGTCATCTAAGACCTGAGGAAAGAAAGAAAGAAGAAAAATCCTAATTAGTTTAGTCCTGTTTATCTATTCAAAAAAAAAATATTTTCGTTGCAAAGCAATTTGCCGTCTGCCCATAGACCGTGCGTGGCTGCCTGGGGAGATGCTGGCTTCCCTTTTTCTGGGACTTGTTTATAACCTTCTGTTAATCAAACCCAGATCTGAGAGAGGCGTGGGAATTACATGGAGAGGGCGAATTGCAGGAGGACCTGGAGCAGATGCGGGAGAATTGTGATGAGTTAGCGGCAGGAATTTGGGTTTGAAAAACCCCCAGATGCCAGCCCCTGCCTTTGTCAGAGCCAGGCAGCATGGTGCTTCTAGACTGGGCCCCTCACAAAAAAAGATGTGGTCCCAGGAGATCCAGGCAGGGATCCGGGGCAGGATGGCTTCCCTAGAAGCATAGTGAGATGGGAACCCGTGGGCAAGTGGCTTACAGAGGGCACCCTCTCAGGAGAGGGAGCCGGAGGGATGCAGGGGAGCGATGAGAGGACCCAGCAAGGGTGTGGCCGCAGCCTGAGCCCTGGGAGCCCTAGAGAGCACATGGCACCACATGGCTGTGCCCCTGGGGCAATGAGCCAGGCCTTCGTACCTGTGTCAGCACTTTGCCCTAGTGGGAGTGCAGCCTGCTAGGCCTTTCCAGCGAGTCAGCTCTCTTCAGCTGAGGGCACTCCTCTGAAAAGGGTCCCGCGGTGAGCTGTCGCAGCCTGAGGATGGGTGCACTGCCCTGGCGAAGGGCATCTGGGTGGGGCCAAAATTCTACAGTCCCATCACTGACTCCATTCACGGTAGGCATCTGATGGTTCTACTCACCCGGCTGGTGGAGCCGGCCTTGGTAAGTCTTCGTCATTCTCCTTGGGGGGCCACTGTTTGGCCTTGCCATTCCCAGGAGTCCTGCTTAAGTCACTCCACCCCCAGAGAGAGGGGTGGGCTGAACCACAGACCTAGCCAATCAGAATCTTGCAGCCTCCTTGCACAATGATGGACACAGGGAAGGCCCAATCAGAGCCAATGGGACTGAACTGTGGGAATGTCTCTACCCTTGGAGCTGAGGGTGTGAGTGTAGAGCTGTGGGCAGTGGGGAAGGAGCTGCCTGGACGTGGGCCCACTGTGAGAGACCAGAAGGCCATGGTGGTGGAGACCAGAGTCAAGAGGACAGAGAAACGGAGGCCGGACGACATTGCTGAGCCCAGCACCTCCCCAGCACCTTTCGTCATGTGGTCCCATCAGCCCCTTCTGGTGCTTGAGCTGGTGGGTGGAGTTTCTGTCCATTGCAACCAAGAGCCCTAGCCCCCCTGTCTGACCTCTGCCTGTGGTCCAGGCTCCTGGGCTGCTTCTCCCTCCAGCTGTGTCTCCTTTGTGTCCTGGGATTCCTCCAGGAGGGGCAGGGAGCCCCCACCTGCCTCTCCAACCCTCCACCCCAGCAAATGAGTGAGTCCTGGAAATGTGCACCCCACCTCCTCCCCCACCCCCACCATTTGTGGCTTTCATGGAAATTCCTGAGGCTCAGCCCCATAGGCACCCTAGACCCCCAACCATGCACAGCTCAAGACAGCCTGGGGACTGAGCCAGGCCTATCCAACTCCAGGACACTATAGCAGCCTCCGGCCTAGCAGTTCTGACCCTCAGAGCTGTGGCCTCCCCCAGCCTTCACCCCGCGGCCCTGGGCCAGACCATGTTCCTCTGTCCAGGCCCTCGCTCCCTGCCTTGTCCCCACCAGCCCCTTCCATAGGGTCCAATCTTGTCCCTCTGCCTTCAGGACTGGCCGACCCCATGGCCAGAATCACTGCTAAACTCTGAGCCTACTAACAGCCTGGAAGAGGGTGGGGGAGGGAGAGGCACGAGGAGGAGCCGCGGGCTGGGCGTTCATTATCCCAGGCACGGACCCACTGGGCTTGTTAGTAACGACCTTGGTATGCGGTTGACTCAGGAATCAGACTCCACTGTTCAAGGCTAGTTGGTTCCACAGGTACACGCTCTGAAGCGGATTCCAACTTCCATGGCCACCATCCTGATGGGGTTTCTGCAGGAAGAGCTGCGGGGAGCCCCTCTCCTCCTCTTTCTGGGCCCTGTAGGCCAGAGGGGATCTGTGGCAGACTCTGGCACCCTCCCCTGCCCTCCCCTCCCCTCCTCCCCATGCCATTCCCTCTCC
>NW_006300104.1:3126135-3128155 GCF_000327345.1 Myotis davidii | reverse complement strand
ATGGGATTATGAGTGATTGAAAAAGAGAAAAATGCCAGGATGTCTGTACACTGACTGATCTGAGTAACCCAAAGCCAGGTATCTGGCTCCAAAGCCTGCTTTCCACTGCCCCCTGCCTCCTTTCCTCCAAATGCCTGGTGGGATCACAGCCAGTGGACCTGGAAGACGTGATCTTCCTCAAGTGGGAGGAGCCTCTGGAATGCCACTCAGGACAGTTGTGTGTGTGTGTGTGCTCTGGGGTGGCGTGTGCAAGAAGTGTGAGCTGTGTACATCTGAGCCTCGGCGTGGCCACGCCATGATCCCATTGACAGGAAAGACTCTCATCACCACTGTGGGTCAGTAGCAAAGGTCATTTGTTGAGGGGCCCTGTGACCTGGCCTTGTGCCTGGCCTTCACGTGTGGCGTCATTTCATGTTCACGGAGCCTTCTGAAGCGAGTAACACTTTATCTCCCACTTCCAGAAACCAAGGCAATGTTCAGTGTCCCTCCGGTTCCGTCCCGTGGACCTGGTTGGTTGGTGTTGGCAGTTCTTCCAGGTAGGCCAGGAGGGCGGGCACAGACCCTGCGGTTCACACTGGAGACCCCTCCTAGGCCATGCCCACTTGTGACGGGGTCTCCTTGGGCACCACTGTTCAGCCAGGTTGACCAGCTGTCCTCTGTCCATGGTCCACATCCCCCACGCACCTCTTGAGGCCACCACTGTCTTGCATTTTGTGTTTTCCCTGTGTCTGACCTGCCCCTCCCTCTCTGTCCCTTTCCCCATCTCTCTCTCTCTCCTTGTCATTGTCCCTTTACTCTCTCTTCTCCTCCCCCTCCACTCCTCCTCCTCTGTGAAGCCCAGTTCTCTCACCCCCTCTCTTTCCCCTCCTCATCTCCCTTTGTTCCCTCCTTCTTCCTCCTCTACCGTCTCTCTTAGGTTGATGGTCAAGGTCACAGCCACAAAAGCTTTTCTTTATCTCCTCCCAAAGGCGTCTTTGGCTCTGCCCTGGGCACAGAGCGGCCTCGCCATTTATCGAGCCCCTGCTGTGTGAGAGGTGGGGATCCAGTGACTGAGAGGGACTGCTCTGGAGTCACGCAGACCTTAGCTGTGTGACCTGGACAGGTATCTTACCCTCTCTGGGTGTCTGCTTCCTGGAAATGGGGTGCATCTCATACAGCTGCTGTGAACGCCAAATGAGACCAGGCGTGTAGAAAGTGCGTGGACAATCCTGGCTGGCATTACTGGTATGAGCTGGGCCCTGTGCCAGGAGCTTTTCATATATTATTTCATTCAATCTCTTCTATTCATGGTGCAATTTTCCACATGTACAGCAGCGTCTGTATTGTGCGTCTATCTAGCTGCCTCTCCCTCTATCTACACGTTAGGAACCACCAGCCATCAGCACACAACAAACACCAGTGAACCGCGGCCTGAGGTTTACAGCGTCACCAACGCACAGAAACCCCCAGCGCCCCTCGCCAGCCACCCCCCGCGCCCCTCCCGAGGCAACCACTGTCTTGCATTTTATGTTCTTCATTTGTACACTTTTATGAAAATACAGACTATTCTTACGGCGTGGGCAGTAAAGGAAGCATTTACCAAAAGATAAAAAGTGCCGAACACAAAGGAAATGACTGATACGTTTGATTCCATTTGCGCGGGGAGCTCCTGTTCCTCCAATGTCGCTGTAAATAACAAACTGGAAAATAAGCCACCTGTGGGACCAGACACGGCGACACATGATTCCATCTTAAATATACAAAGGCTTCCTAAGGAGACCAAAGCACCAATAAAAAACGCGAGAGAAAATTAGGTAAAAGACACGAACAGGTATGTCGAGAAGAAACCTGAATGGCTAATGAGCATTTGAAATGTGTGCGATCTCATTAGCAATCAGAGAAATGCAAATTCCAGAACACTGAGCATTCTCATCTTACACCTGCTGGTCGGGCAAAATGAAGTTTCAGGCGAGGCGGGGAGCGAGGGAAACTCTCCCGCACCCCGCACCCTGCATCCCGCACCCCGCACCCCGCACCCCGC
>NW_006300104.1:3117947-3126096 GCF_000327345.1 Myotis davidii | reverse complement strand
CACCCCGCACCCCGCACCCCGCATCCCGCACCCGCACCCCGCACCCTGCACCCTGCAGGGGGGGAGGGATGCGGGCATTTGAAAGTCAGTTTAGCGCTGTCTTGTAAAGCGCACACACCGCCTATTTCAGCAGTTCTACTTGGAGAACGTGCCCCAGAGCACCTTCGTACCTGTGCGTGGTAGACTGGTACAAGAATGTTCACAGCAGCTTCGTTTGCAGTAACAAAACCCCGGTAACAACCCAATCGATATGTTTGAGTGAGTGAATGAATCCCTGAAGGCCTGTCCAACGCCCAGACAAAAGTATTTGAGACCCCACACCAGGCCCCGTGATCAGAGAAGGGCGTGGGATCCCTTCCTACTGGCAGGCAATCAATGGGGCTCCCTGCAGACTTGACCACTCAGAGCAGACCCCGGCTGCCCCTCCCAGATGAGGTCAGGGTGGGCCAACAGGACCCACATGGCTGGGATCAGCTGTCAAGGACCCCAGGAGTGGGCAGGGCTCCCCCAGCAGCTTCTCCACCTGATGAGCCCATTCCCACTCAGGCCCAGTGAACCCCAACATGACCCCCCCCCCAGCTCAGAGAGCCTTCTCCCCAGCCTCCCAATGTGCAGATGGGCACACTGAGGCCACAATCGGGCTGGGAGGGAGGTTCCCGGTTCCTAAGGCTCAGTCCAATAGTCTTCCCAGCACCCCATGCCACCCCGGCGGGAGCCCCAACCCCCTCAGCAGGCCCAGATGCTCCCAGGCAAGAATGTACCCCTACACACACACACTGATACACACACACACACACACACACACACACACACACACACAACCACCACCAGGAATGACTGACAGTGACAGCTGGGCCCCTCCCACCTCTCTACAGAACCTTGGCTCCTCCTCCCTCTTCAGTAACTGAGGAAGCTGCTCCCCCTCCCCCCACCTCCAGCTCACATCCAAGAGCCCCTTGGAAACAACTATTGGAGTTCTTCCTCTTGGGGGACCACCCTGTTCTTCCGCGTGAACCTCCGAAGGGCTTTTGGCCTGCAGCCAGGCCAGCCACCTTCTGCCCTGCTCTCCTGCCCCAGGAGTGGTGGCTATCATGCTGCTTCACCTCCTCCATGGTCCTCTTCCATCTCTCCCCATCCTCCAGCCTTTGCGCTAGCTGGAGAGGAATTGAATTGGGAACTTACCACAAGGAACGGGCAGGCCAATGAGATCAAGGCCGCTCATCACCCAGAACAAGCTCCCTGGCTCCAGACTCCAGAGTTCAAGTCCCAACCCCAAACCCTTCCGTCCTCCCAGCCAAAGCCTCCAAATCACTCAGACTTCCCCAGGCTCTGCTGGGCCCGATCCTGGAGAGGGCTGTGCCTGAACGCCCCCTCCCAGACCCCCAGTCAGGCCAAGAGTAACATCTGAGGGGAAGCCTGGCTTTGATGCCACTGGGACAGATCGCCCACAGGTGTGGTCATGGAGGACGGGGAGGACCCCCGGCAGGGTCCCCAGACCTTCCCGGATGTACCTCATCAGGCAATGGCTTTATCCTGAGACTTCCCAGGGCCACAGAGCTGCCTCTCCACACGCGGGCCTGGACCCAGGCTGAGTTCTTCTGGTGACAGCACGGGAAGCTCAGGTTCTGGTGTCAGGCAGATGGGCCCTACCAGCTGGGAGACCCTGGGAAGTCAGTAGCCATCTTTGGGCCTCAGTTTTCCATCTGTAACATGGGGAGATCCTGTTAAGAGCAGATGATGATGGAGTGATGATAGTGATGATGGTGATGACACTGAGGATGATGATGAAGATGTCATCAATCATGATGGGTGTTTTGTGTGGGTTACATTTTATGAAAGATGTAAGACTTAAGATTATTCGGGAGTTTGTTTTGCCTGTGGATGCCAAATTGATCAAGTCCTCATAGCATTATTTCTATTTACAGATTTCTCCCCTCAGTTCATCATAGCCCAAGCCCAATCCCTTGCTCCAATAGCAGTTGCTATTTTCTTGCCAATTTCATTGGGATTTCTGTGGGTTACCTGCTACGTGTCATCTCTCCGCCATCCTTGACTGCCCCCCAGTGTATCTTTTAGGAATTGCATCCAGTTGCTACTAACAGGAATCTGAAAAATAGGGGCTTAAACAACTTGAACATTATTATTTTTTTCTCTTGTGTAAGGGAATTTTGGACCTAGGGAGTCCCAGATGCCCTGTTAGCGCCACATCGTTTGTCAATATCCCATCTCCTTCTTTGTTTTCACTTTACCATGCACAGCGCATGACCTCATCCTAAAGGCCGACCATCAGTCATATGATGGCTGCGGGAGCTCCAGAAATTCCTGTAGCATCCCAGACAGGAAAAAACAGGGAGAGGGCAAAGCACAGTTCCCATCAAAGCGCTTTCCTGGAAGCCACACGCAACACTCCTACTCATATTCCATTGGCCATCCCTCTTTGAAGGGGCTGAAGGGGGAGGGGCGGAGACTAGCAAATGCAGCTTCTAAGCAGGACACAAATTCACCTCGAAGAGCTTTGGTATCTCCTAGTAAAGAATAGGAGACAGTGGCCCTGACCCGTTTGGCTCAGTGGACGGAGCGTCGGCCTGTGGACTCAAGGGTCCCAGGTTTGATTCCAGTCAAGGGCATGTACCTTGGTTTCGGGCACATACCCAGTGGGGAGTGTGCAGGAGGCTGCTGATCGATGTTTCTCTCTCATCGATGTTTCTGACTCTCTATCCCTCTCCCTTCCTCTCTGTAAAAAATCAATAAAATATATTTTTTTAAAAAAGAATAGGAGACAGTGGAACCTAATGAACAAAATAAACTGACAAACAAAATAGAAGCAGAGGCCTGGATACATGGAACTGACAGACAGATGTCAGAGGGGAGCAGGTGGGAGACTAGAAAAAGAGAAGGTAGAGAGATTAGCCGAAGAACACATATGCATACTGGACAGACAACAGTGTGGTGAAGGCCGGGATGGGGCGGCGGGAGGCTGGTGGAGGTGAGCAAAAAGGGGGTAGATGGGGGACATCTGTAAGAGCATCAACAATCTTTAAAAAATAGAGGAGACAATATTCTGAAGCACCAACTGCAGCCTGGGCCCCACCCAGTAACTGAGCTTTAAATAAGGGCCTAGAGCTTCTGAGATTAGAGATCTGGGCCCCAACTGAACCCAGGCGCTCCTGTGGGAAGGGGGGTGGAGAGGTCCTTTCATGCCTATGCCCATTTTAAAACAAATTAAAAATAATAATTTACCAGTAGATGCACGCTGCAGAAAATTTTCCAGCATCAAAAATTTTAAATATTGAAATTTGTATAATGCCCTACGCCGAGATAACATCTGTTGGTATTTTTGCATACATCCTGCTGGGTTTTATTTTTCCTTTGCTTATATTAGCGAAATTAGGAATTTACTTTATGCTCGGTTTCAGATGCTGCTTTTATGTCCTGCCTTTGTGTTTATCAGCACTTTCCCAGCCGAACTACTGGCTGAAGGTCTCGTTTTAATGGCCACCCAGCAGTGGGTCGTTCTGTAACTGACATCGCTAACCCGTTGTGGGGCATTTAGAATCTAAATTTTAGATGTTCCCAGCGTTTGGCTGCTGTCAGTGCCAACTCTGCACGTAGATCTTTGTCTCCATCTCTGACTGTCCTACATAATAAAAGGCCAGGGGCCATAAGTGTCACGACCAGAATGACTGCTTGACCAGTCACCATGAGGTGGCATTGACCACCTCTCGGTCCCTGTCCCCCAGGCCTGCAAGCAGCGGTGTGGGGGGGGACTGAGGACTGGGGCCTGGCCTCCTGGTCCCTGTCCCCAGCCGGCAGGCTCCGGTGGATCAGCGAATGTGAATGGGGGAATCAGGGTGGGTGGCGGGAGGACCGGGCTGGCTGTCAGGCCGTTGGGATCACCAACTCATCCCCGGCTGCTTGGGGGCTCAGGCCTGCGGGAAAGCTGGTGCCGGCAACGTTACCTCCATGCACGTGCACCAGGCCGGTCGCTGATGAAACGTGCTGCCCGCTCAGGGCCACTCACGCCGGGGTGAGTAGGCCGCCGTCATGGGTGTGCCCTGCAGCTTCCGTCAGCGCCTTAAGCCCCAGCAGCAGTGCAGCCCTGAGCAGGGAGCGTGTTCCATCAGCAACAAGCCTGGCGCACGCACATGGAGGTGAAGTCGCCGTCGCCCGCTTTCCTGCAGGCCTGAGCCCCGAGCATCCGGGGATGAGCTGGTGATCCTGGGGACTGGAAAATGGGCAGAAGATGGGCCTGATCACAGGAGGGTAGGCCTAGGGACCCTACCCACAGGATTTCGTGCACTGGGCCTCTAGTTTCCTTATGACAGATTTCTGGTCTCACAGAGTCAAGGGGTGTGGACATTTTAAAGGCTTTTGCTAAAATGCTGTTAAATTGCCCTCCTGGGAAGCTTCCCACGAGGAGTCTAAGCATGTCCTCAAATGTGTTCCTGATGCCCCCTCCCACTTCATTCAGTATCTCCCCAATTCAGCCTTCTGTCTCCCTTAAAAACAATGGGAAAAGTTTACATTCTGAAATATCTAAACATCTATTTATCTTTAAGTACTTTTTAAAGTCAATATAATTATTGTAGCCCCATTAAGTTTAATTTGCAGCAAATTATGCCTTTAGAGTGAAGTGGGGGATGCTTTGCGGGTTGGGGTGGCGATGGGGTTTGGCTGTTGATAGGGAGCCGTGGAGAACAGCACAGGCTGGGAAGCTGCCTCGGGTCCCTTCAGAGGAGGGGCGTTCTCAGTGGGAGCCTCAGTGCCGTGCAGCTCTGGGACTGTGCCCATGCCCCAGCCAGGCAGGGAGTGCCAGGGGACTGAGAGAGGGGGGAAGGAGCGCAAGGGCTGCCTGGTTTGCTGGGTGCACCAGAGTTTGGATCCCCAGGTGGAAGCAGAGCTGACAGGCAGCCTGTGTGGCTGCTGTACAGGTGGGCCTGTGGCACTTGTCATCCCAGGTCCAGTCCTGGTGTGACACCAGGTCCAATTGCTCCTCTTGGCTTCTGGTTCTTCTCCCAATGCCAAGAGGAGCAATGGAAGGGGGTTAGGCAGGAGTTAGCTCTTGGGGAGCCTTCTGACTGCCTTGGGGAGATGGATGGGAGGGGCACAAGGGCTAACAGGGAAATGGGGCATATACTCCCCCAGTGAGGGATGATAGCTATCCCAGAAGCTCTGAATACCCACCCATGTCCTCTGGGCCAGCTCTGCATGCACCTGTGGTGGGCAGTTCCCAGGGCGCTGACCAGGCCCCCCTCAGGCCCTGCTCGCCTCTGCTTTGCTTCCTGGGAGCTCTCCAGGGACCTGGGGGCTTGACCAGCCATGAGCAGGACAGCCCAGAACTGCCAGGGATTTAATACCCAGGGGTACCTCTCAACCAGTGAGGGATGGAAGTGAGTGGACAAGTACCCAGCTTCCCTCTGAGGCACACCCCACACACTTCCTCAGAGGGCTCCCGGCAGGACTGAGCCCACAGCGCTCTCTGATTCAGCCTTTAGGGTTTCTCCCTCCACTGTCCTCTCCTCACTGAGCCTCCTGGGATCACCTCCCACATAAGCCACCTGCACTTTTGGAGGAACCAAAGTCAGACAGCACTGGTCACTGCAGAGCAGCGGATGGACAGAGTGCAGGGTCTGAGAGGTGCCCAGGAGGCAGAGGGGCAGGGCTGTGATGGGCAGAATGTGGGGGTGAGGAGGAGGCAGAGGTCAGAGTGACTCCGTGAATGGTGCTCCTCTCCTACTTGATGTGTGTGTGCAGAAACTATATACATCCGTCTAACCACCACCTTATTAAGATGCCCCGTTTCCATTACCCCAATCATACCTCCTGTGCAGCTAATTGGCCCCCACCCAACCCCTTTCTGCCACTGGACATTAATTTTGCATGCTCCAGAATTTCATACAACTATAGTCCCATGGTAGGTATCTGGGTCTTTTGTTCATCATAACGCTTGAGATTTTTTATCTAGGTGTATGCTCCTTTATTTCTCAGTGTTAGTCCATTATGCAATATACACTGAGTGGCCAGATTACTATGACCACCTGACGTTTGTAGGCAAATTAGCTATAATTTCACGCTGAAGTTGCTAGAGGGCCAGACCATTATAAATAGGGAAGCAGGTTGTTTACCACGACAGTAGAAGTGATTTTTTTCCTGATATATATACAGATATGGGTAAAATACTGTATGCTATGATAGCTATATTTTAGAGACACAGTGCACAAAATTCGTGCACTGGGCGGGGGGGTTGTCCTTCAGCCCAGCCTGCACCCTCTCCAATCTGGGACCCCTTAGGGGATGTCCGACTGATGATTTAGGCCCGGTCCCACAGGGAAATCCCTCTCATAATCCAGGACTGCTGGCTCCCAACAGCTTACCTGCCTGCCTGTCTGATTGCCCCTAACTGCTTCTGCCTGCCAGCCTGATTGCCCCCTAACCACTCCCCTGCCAGCCTGATTGATGCCTATCTGCTCCCCTGCTGGCCTGATCACCCCCAACTGCCCTTTGCTGCTGGTTCAGTCACCCCTAAGTTCCCTCCCCTGCAGGCCTGGTTGCCCCTAACTGCCCTCCTCTGCCAGCTGGTCCCTCCCAACTGTCCTCCCCTGCAGACCTGGCTGCCCCCAACTGCCCTCCCTTGCCGGCCATCTTATGGTGGCCTTCTTGTGACCACATGGGGGGGCTATCTTTGACCACATGGTGGCAGCCATCTTATGTGATGGTGTGACAGTCAATTTGCATATTACCTCTTTATTATATAGGATACCATGTTCAAAGGCTGTTAAATCGTGTTGTTTACCCATATCTTCAAAGAAAATCACTTTTACTGTCATGGTAAACAACCTGCTTCCCTGTGTATAAATGGTCTGACCCTCTAGCAACTTCAGCACAAAATTATGGCTAATTTGCCTACAAACGTCAGGTGGTCATAATAATCTGGCCACTCAGTGTATATATATGTGTTTATCCATTAATCTATTGATGGGCAATTGAATCAATTCCAGTTTGGGGCTATTATAAATAAAGTTGCTATTAAAATACTATGCAGTCTATTATTTATAGACCAAAGCTTTCATTAATTTTGAGTACTCAAAAGTGGAATTCTTAGGTAATGGAGTGGACATGGATGTTATGTAATAATGAACTGACAATCTGTTTTCCAAGGTGACCATGTTTTTCCATAATCCCTCCAGAAATGTATAGCATTTTTATTTGCCTCACATTTTTCACCAATACCTATTGTCAGTCTTATTAATTTTACCCCAAATGCAGATCCCTGATAATGAATAACACTGAGCATTTTTCATGTGTGTTTGGCCATTAGTACCTCTTCTAATGTATGTTTAAGTCTTTTGCCCATCATTTTGAGTTTTCTTTTCATGATTAATTTCTGGGAGTTCTTTATACATCTTGAGTACAAGTCCTTTGTCAGAAATATGTATTGTGATTATTTTTCCTAATCTATAGTTTGCATGTTCTTATTCTTAATGACATCCTTTGAAGAACAGAAGGTTCTTATACTGATAAACTCCAATTTATCATTTTATGGCTATTATGAATAGTGCTTTTGTGTGTCTTAAGAAATCTTGGTCTACACCCAAGATCAAACTGATATTTTTCCGAAGATTTTTCTCTTATCTTGGTTTTTCATTTTTATGTCTACATCTGGTTCATCTGAAATTCATTCCCATATAAGATGTGATTGAGGGTCTAGGTCTCTAATATTTCATATGGATACAGTATTTACAGCACTGTTTGTTTAAAAGATGATCCGTTCCCACATGGAGGTGTCTCTCCATCTTAGTAATAAATGCATGTGTGGGTCTATTTTAGGTCTCTATTCTGTTTCATCGATCCATTTCTATTCTTGCTTTGTCTTGATTATTGTACCTTCCTAATCTTGAAATAAAAACTTGGCCTACAAGTTCTTTTTAAAGATCATTTTGGCTAGTCTGGTTTTATTGCATTTGTGTGTAATTTTAGAAACAGCTTGCGATTTCTACAAAAATAGCAACAAACAAAGTTGCCACAGACAGTGTGTAAACAAATGACTTTTGGCTGTGTTCCAATAAAAGTTTATTTATAGACACCAAAATTTTATTTCTGTATAATTTTACATGTCCCAAATACATGGTTTTCTATTGGACCCCTGTGT
>NW_006300104.1:3110598-3117721 GCF_000327345.1 Myotis davidii | reverse complement strand
CCCCTTTAGACTGAAGAACTTCATTTAGGATAGTTTGTCATATGAGTCTGCTGACAATGAATTTTATCATCTTTGCTTTATTTGATAGCGGTTTTAATTCATCTTAATGTATTAAAAATGTTTTTGCTAGATAAAAAAAAATTCTAGATGAAAAGTTGGGGTTTTTTTCTTCCAGAACTTTAAAGATGTTGCATTGTCTTGAGACCTCCATTCATCTGATGTAGTAAAATCAGCTTTGCTCCCCTGTATTAATGTTTCCTCCCCTCTGACTGCCTTCACAATCTTTCCTTAATCTTCATATTGCAGCAGTTTGATTATGGCGTGCCTAGTGTGACTGTCTTTGTAATTATCCTTCCTGGAATTCATCTGTGGGTTGTGGTCCTTTATCAATTTTTTGAAATTATTTTGCTAATACATCCTCAAATGTTTGCTTTTCTGTTCCATTCTTTCTCTCCTCTCAAAAGTCACTAAAGTCTCTTTGTTTTCAACATTTTCACACACAGTTCCCCCTATTATTAACGTCTTAAACTAGTATGCTACATTTGTTATAATTAACAAACTCATTGGTACATAATGGTTACAGTTTGTAGTTTATTCAGATTTCCTTAGTTTTTCCTAGTGTCCTTTTTCTGGCCCAGGACCCCATCCAGCATACCTTACATTCAGCAGTCGTGCCTCCTTGCGCTCCTCTTGGCTATGACAGTTCCTCAGACTTTCCTTGTTTTCATGAGCTTGACCATTTTGACGACTACTGGTCAAATATGTCACTGGATGGCCTTCCATTGGAATCCGTCTGATATTATTCTCATGATTAGACCTGGGGGCATGGGTGTTTAGGAAAGGAAGATCACAGAGGTAAAGTGTCACTCATATCATATTAAGGGTTCAACTACCAACATGATGTATGACTGTTGATGTTGACTTTGATCCTCTGGCTGAGGTTTCTCCCCAGTAAAGCCATTCTTTCCCCCCTTTCCCATTCTGTACTCTCTGACAGAAAATTGCTGGGAGCTGCCCATGCATAATCTCCTTGATGTTGGAGAGTCTATATACAGATTATGTGGAATTCTCTGCCAAAGGATTTGCATTTTCTCCACAGTCCATTAATTTATTCAATCATTTGTTTATATCATTATAGACTCATAGACATTTGTCTTATACTTTGGGCTATAATCCAATATGACTTTATTTCTTTTGTTCAACAATTTTCAAGCTTTGACCACTTTGTTCAAACTTTGGCCATCTTTTCAAGCTATCTGTAGGTCATCTCTACAGGCCAGCATATTTATTATACTTATTACAAAGTCCTTGTCTGTTCATTCCAACATCTGAGTCATCTGGTTTTTTTGTTTATTTTGTTTTGTTTTGTTTTGTTTTTTTGCCATTGACTGATTTTTCTCTTGGTCACATTTTCCTCTTTCTTCACATGCCTAGTCATTTTTTAATGCGTATTAGACACTGTGAAGACATTTTCTAGAGATTTGATTTTATTATCTCTAGGAAAAGTTAAATTATTGTTTGATAATCATTAACTTATGACTTCTTAGTTTTATGTTTTGTTCTGTTTTGTTCCTCATCTAAGAATGCACATTCCTATCATGAGATGTGGTCTTTACTCCCATGTGTGGCTCCTTTCTGAGGATTTAATGGAATGACCTCACTCATAGTTGAACTCATACTCCAAATTCTGTTTTCCCTGCATTGGGCAGATGCGGAAATCTCTTCTCAGCTATTTCATCTTTCCAATTACGTGTATTGTTTTCCCTTTGGGTTCTTGTAAGTCTTGCCTATAAAACCATAAAGAAGAAACATCTGGTAGCCTGAAGACTGGAAAGTAGAGGAGAGAACTCCAGGAGAAAGCAGGCTGGGCCCTGAGTTCGGGGGGAGAATCTCAGGAGACACCCTCGGGTTAAGACATGTAGGCTGATGGTGGTGACTCAAGGCATAGAGCAAAGCTTAAATTATACTCCATAGTACAAAATCTAGAAATAGAGGAATGTGGGGTACATTTAATTTATTTGTTTAAAAATATAGATTGATCAAATTTAGGTAAGTAAGCAGAACAAATAGAAATCACCCATCATCTTGGAGAAACATCTTCTTCGGGATTGTGTGGCATATGTAGGTGCCTTTTCATCCCCAGGTCATGAAATGTGCTGCACAACTTGGCTGCATAATATTCCATCATATGGACATACACTATTTCATGTAACTGTTCCCTATTGGACAATGATTCTGAATATTGGCTGTTATCAATACCCTATAGCCCTAACTGGCTTGGCTCAGTGGATAGAGCATTGGCCTGTATACTGAAGGGTCCCAGGTTCGATTCCAGTCAAGGGCATGTGCCTTGGTTGCAGGCACATTCCCCAGTTGGGGGTGTGCAGGAGGCAGCTGATCAATGTTTCTCTCTCATTGATGTTTCTAACTCTCTATCCCGCACCCTTCCTCTCTGTAAAAAAAATCAATAAAATATATATATTTTTAAAAATACCCTATAGTGAACACCCTTGTGTGTGAGTCTATATACTCAGCCCTGACTATGTTTCCTGATGGTAGATTTGCTGGCACAAAAGTATGGGCATTTTAAGGCATTTTTAATACACACTGTAAATATACACTCACAAGTTGGGTATTAGGGTCTTTTAGGTGCAAAATTAATCAGAGCTCTGTGAATAGAGAAATAAAGCTCATTACAGAACAGCCCCTTGCATACCTTTCCATCTTCAGATAGTAACTGTGTCTCCTGGGTGGACACAGTTGCGTTTGTGTGTGTGAGTGGACATTTCCCATGCACTATTTCACTTGTACTAGTCAACTACCCTGGGAGATATACAGGGTATGTATTGTGACTCCCATTTTATGGATGAAGAAACTGAGGCTCAGAGGGCATGTACAGTATAGTAAAAGGAATGTGAGCAGACATTCTGGGTTTGAACCCCAGCTCTGATGCCGGGCAAGCTTTCCCAGCCTCCTAAGCCTCAGTCCTCTTGTGTATGAAGAGAGGAAAGACACCGCCTTGGAGGAAGAGGAAACGAGAGGACAGATGGAAAGTGTCTGGTACAAGCTGGGCACAGGGTAGGTGCCCAAGCAATGGCATCTGTGGTCTTTGTTAGGGAAGCCACATGTCAAGGTTACAGAGGCAGAACTGAGTCCACATCTCCTAACCACAAGCCAAACATATTCCGAGCACCATCTGCCTTTGAACCAAATGCCTAAACTGAGGAGGGAAGACTTTGAATTAACCTCTGTGTGGGGTTATCATTGCTGGGTCCCCAGAATCTCGCCCTTTTGTGACTCCAAAAGGGACAGAGGTCCCCACCTGAGCCAACTATAAGAATAATGTAACCTGTAGTGAATGGCTATCAGTGGGACTGGGAGATCTTTCTCAAGTTGAGCTAAACCCCAGCCTGTGCCTAGGTCCTCTCAGCCTGGTTATCTGGGCATCACCCTCACCCCCCTACATCCCTGGACAAAGGAACCCGGCCAGATTTGCTGACATCAGGGCTTAAGAAATCCCTTCCTTACCTAGTCGTGGCTCCGGGAAAGTTATTCCAGCTGCCAGGTCAGACCATTTTGGGTAATGAATGGGCTCCCTGTACTGCTCTCTGGGAGAATGACCCTTCCTTAATCTGCTGCAGTGTCACTGAGAGATAAAATGTTTGCTCTATGGAGCTCCCAATGGCCTTTAGAAACTGCAAGTTCAACACCAACCAGGGAAGGGCTGCTCAAGGTTTACCCCTCCCCTTCCCAGCACAGGCCAAGGCCTCAGCCAGATGGTCTACAGATCAATGGCCTGGGTCCTCTTCCAGGCTCCTCTCGGCCGGTGAGCAAGTGGGTGTGAGGGCAGAGAGCGGACGAGGGAGAAGAGGAATCCGTGAGGTTCTCTGTTCCGTGTCTGTGAACAGAGGACCTCCCCCAGGCTGAATAGAGAGCAGAATACTGTGGGGCTCATGGGAGGGGGGTGACGCCCACTCTCTTAACCTCCCTGTGCTGGGTTCCTACAGGGTGGAGGGGCTGGAGGGGGCTCCCAGCTCTGAGCTTCTGGGGCCTGTGTTTCATGGCAAGAAGAGCCTGGTGGTCTTCCCCAAGATGGGTGACATGTTTATGATCCCCCTGGTTCCCTGCACACAGGTGTTCAGGTGGCCTGAATGAACTGACACTCGGAAGGGAACCCCTGTTACTAAGTGTCCCCTGAGAGCCCAGCACTATGCTGGGGTCACCCTTGCCACACACACACACACACACACACACACACACACACACACACACCAGCTTCATAAGAGAGAGGTCTCTCCTTGACCCCTCCCTTCCCACCTCCCTGCTTTTACACCTGCAGTCTCCCCATCCCAGCACACCTTCCCCTCCCTTATCCAAATCCTACCCAGCCCAAGGCCTGCCTGCCTCTTCTAGGAAGTCCTCCTTGATGTCTGACAGCCAAACCCCCAGTGGCTCCCCTCGGCTGGTCCTCTGGTTGCTCAATTTCCCAACAGTTTTCGATTTTGCTGCCGTGAGACGCAGACACAAGCATGAGCTCATCTCATTATGTCACCAGGTTAATCAATATTTACTGGACTTGGAGCCAGGCACTGTGGGGGCTGCAAAGGGGACAGAACAAATGTCCAGGGAGCACCTGCAGGTGCCCCAACCTCATGCCCAGTGGGAACCTTGTGGGGTCCTGGCGGACTCCTCACCCTGTTGGGAAGATGAGGAACCCAAGCCAGAGTCAGGGAGGAGGCTGCTCAGCTCCTGCAGGAAGTCAGTGGCTGGAATTCAAAACCAGGCCAGACTCCAAGCTCCAATCTGCCTGTTACCTGCCCCAGGCCTTCACCTCCTCCCAGCTGGAGCAGGATTTGTCCATTAGCCTGGAGCCCTCCGATCACACAAGCAGGACTCAGGTGGCCACAGCAATATAGAGAAAGGGAAAATTGGAACAAGAAGACAGAGCCATTATACCACCTGTCAGTGACATGCTCACCACCTCTGCTTACTCTCAGCTCGGCCCCAGGCTGTGCCTCCCCCTGGGGACTCTGTCCACCCTTCCTCCAAGCTGGCCCCAGCACCCTGCTCTAGCTGAGCAGCCACAGGGCATAAAGTAACCCACCTCCAGGCTTCTGGCTCCAGATGCTCTCTCCCCTGCTTTCTGGGGCTGGTCCCTCACCAGCTGAATGTGCAGAGAAATATTCAAAGAACAGATGCCACGGCTGGTCCTGGGACCAGGAGAGCAAGGCCCAGCCCTGAGACTGGTGCTGGTGATATGTTCATCCTTGGAGCCGTAACAACGTGTCTGAGTGTGAAAGGGGTGTGTGCATCTGTGAGTGGGGACAGGAAAGCCCTCTGTGCCCCCAGACCCTGTCCTGGAGCTCTGGGCCGTGCGGGTGGCTGGGGTGGGTTCCTGGTCTGCTGACAGAGGCCTTGCTTGATGAGTGCCAGCTAATGAGCATTTCTGGTGACCTCACAGACTCTATTTTCTCAGTCAGCCTCGATTAGAAAGGATGAGGGAGACGGGGAGAGAGGGAAAATTGAATTCCAAGCTTTCACGATTGACAGTGGCTCAGGAAATGGAGTCTGCCTCCCTTGTTACAGATGAGGAAACTGAGGCCCTGGGAAGGAGCCCAGCATTCACACAGCCAGTTAGTGGCAGAGCTGGAAGTAACCTGGGACTGACCCAGGCCTGACCAACAGTGCATCTGTTTGAGATGGTGTGTTCATGTGTGTGTGTGTGTGTGTGTGTGTGTGTGCTTATGAACCTGTATGTGGGCCTATGTGTGTGTCCATGTCTGTGTATGTGCCTATGTGTATTTGTGTATCTGTGCCTATAGGTGTGGTTGGGTGTGCCTGTATGTGTGTGTGCGTACATGCCTGTCCATGGGTGTGTATGCAGGCTTTATTACGGTATGTACGTGACTGTCTTAAGTTGTGTGTTCAGCAGTCTCAGGGCAGGCATGTGAAGTTCACATTTGTCCAGGTTGCCGGTGTGTATTAGTGTGAACAGGTGTGTGAGAGTGGGGGTGGGAAGGGCGGTGATCGCGGGCCCTGCTGGAGGGCGTGGGTGCCTATCTCAGCAGAGCCACTGTGCGCCTGGCACACCCTGAGTGAAGTTGGTCCTCTCTGCTAGCTGATGCCTCCACCCCAGAGAATTCCTGGCTCTGGGTCAGAGGCAGTAAGGAACCCGATTGTTTCTATTTAGTCTTTAGATTATGAAAATTAAGTTTAAACTCTTTGCAGGGAGGTAATTTTTCCTAATCATTCATCCTGCTACACAGATCTCCACAACTTGATTACGTCTAATTAGATTTAATTGGATGGAGAGTAATTTCTTTTCTCTGAGAAGATGAACCACCGAGAAGGGCACCATTTGTGGCCCAGTGAATCCCTACTCCCAACAAGATGCCCACCAGGGCTCCAGAGCTTGGGCCTGGTGAGGACAGGCAGGGGGACTGGCATGGGGGCTGCATCTGAGACCCCCCTCTCTCCGCTTCTCTCCTGGTCACTTGCTCTTTCTGCCACTGAGTCCCTCTCAGTGTGTCTGTGTCTCCCGTTGTCCCCAGATATCTCCCGGTTTGTGCTTCTGTGGCCCCTGATATGAGCCCTGACTGTGCCAGGGGGCCGCCCTCCCTGCACTCCTTCTCTCTCTGCTGGGAGATGAATGAGCTTTCCCCACATTGCTGAGGGTTATACTCACAGGGTCTCCCGTGTGTGTGTGTGTGTGTGTGTGTGTGTGTGTGTATCTGTCTGCCCTAATCGCCTCTTCTTATAAGGACCGATTGGATTAGGGCCCACCCATACAACCTCATTTTAACTGAATTACCTTTTTAAACATCCTCTCTCCAAATATAGTTAAGACTTTAACACCTGAATTTGGGGAGGGGTCACAATTCAGCCCATAACAGAATACACTGAGTGGCCAGGTTATGATGACCACCCCATCAGTACTTCATCAGGCCACCTTTTGCCTTCAATACTGCGGCGATTCTTCTTGGCATTGACTCCACGAGATGTTGAAAGGTGATGCAAGGCCCTAACTGGTTTGGCTCAGTGGATAGAGCGTCGGCCTGCGGACTGAAAGGTCCCAGGTTCAATTCTGGTCAAGGGCATGTACCTTGGTTGCAGGCGAATCCCC
>NW_006300104.1:3109338-3110435 GCF_000327345.1 Myotis davidii | reverse complement strand
CCACATGAATTAAAAGGCCAAAATCATGTAAGAAAACATGCCCCAAACCATAGCACTGACCTCACCAGCTTGAAGGGTTGCACTCATGTCTGTGGGGTGCATGCTTTCATGTTTCCGCCAAATTCTCATTCTGCCATCTGCATCATGCAACTGGAAACGTGATTCATCGGACCACATGTCTTTTTTCCAATGCTCGACTGTCCAATCCTTGTGTTCCTGTGCGAATTGGAGACGTTTTATCTTGGTAACTGCAGACAGCAAAGGTGTTCGAACAGGCCTTTGGCTTCCATATCCCATATGATGCTATGTACAGCTAATTTGCCTACAAATGTCAGGTGGTCATAATAATCTGGCCACTCAGTGTATATCCAAGAGAACTGAGTGTATATATCTACAGATCACTCATGTGTCAGTGGTCATAGAAGCTTTATTTAAAATAGCCACACACAAGAAGAAAAACAACCCAAATGTCCATCTATGGGAGAATGGACAAATCGTAGCTGGGATGGTGATTATAGTTTCTTTGGTAAAATCTATATTTCCTAATTTTTTAGCTTCTTATAAATCTTGATTATCTTCTCTCTCTCTCTCTCTCTCTCTCTCTCTATATATATATATATATATATATATATCTCCACACATTTATAATGTTCATATGATAGTGTAATAGCAGAATGTATTTTTTTAGGTTTCCCTACTTTCCAATTTATTTTAAAATGGTAGCTTTGAAGATATGTGTTTAGAATACATGACTAAGTTTATATTCTCCAAGTAGTTTAAATTGTGTTGGGGCCATCTGCAGATGTCTGAGGTAGTCACATGTTTTCAAAAGGCCTGTTGTTATGCATAGTGCCTAGAGGAGTCATGTAAGCCCTCCAGGCATACAATAAATATTATCTGATGAATCTGACAGAAGCAAACAAGAAATGGCTTTATTTTACCCTTGTTACTCCCTTGTGCTAATCTGAAGTCTTGTTGGGAAATCTTTGAGTAGGTTCATAATGTACATGACAGAAGTAAGTTTCGTGTAATCACTCACCTTCCTGTAGCTTTGGAAGTTTTATCTTTGCCTTAGTTTTGGAATTAATTCTAGTACT
>NW_006300104.1:3098494-3109168 GCF_000327345.1 Myotis davidii | reverse complement strand
GATGCTATGTACAGCTAATTTGCCTACAAATGTCAGGTGGTCATAATAATCTGGCCACTCAGTGTATATCCAAGAGAACTGAGTGTATATATCTACAGATCACTCATGTGTCAGTGGTCATAGAAGCTTTATTTAAAATAGCCACACACAAGAAGAAAAACAACCCAAATGTCCATCTATGGGAGAATGGACAAATCGTAGCTGGGATGGTGATTATAGTTTCTTTGGTAAAATCTATATTTCCTAATTTTTTAGCTTCTTATAAATCTTAGCTTTGAAGATATGTGTTTAGAATACATGACTAAGTTTATATTCTCCAAGTAGTTTAAATTGTGTTGGGGCCATCTGCAGATGTCTGAGGTAGTCACATGTTTTCAAAAGGCCTGTTGTTATGCATAGTGCCTAGAGGAGTCATGTAAGCCCTCCAGGCATACAATAAATATTATCTGATGAATCTGACAGAAGCAAACAAGAAATGGCTTTATTTTACCCTTGTTACTCCCTTGTGCTAATCTTAAGTCTTGTTGGGAAATCTTTGAGTAGGTTCATAATGTACATGACAGAAGTAAGTTTCGTGTAATCACTCACCTTCCTGTAGCTTTGGAAGTTTTATCTTTGCCTTAGTTTTGGAATTAAATTCTAGTACTTTCGTTGTTTGTAATGAACACATTAAAGACTACATTGAAAAATGAATAAGCTACCAATATAAATAAAACATATATGAACATCGCAGATACAATCCGAGGAAAAAATAGGCAAAAGACACATACTTTATGGTTCCGTTAATGTGAACTAATTTATCTTGATAGAAGTCAGAATAATGGCTCTCCCTCAGGGTTGGGCAGATTAACTAGAAAGGGGTACCACATTGCACTCTATCTTGACCTGGGTGGTGGTGACATTGGTGCACACCCTGATTGAAGAGACGGAGAAACAGAGTTTCATTCCTGATAGAAGAATCTGAAATGACACATCACAAAAGTGCAGGCACCGGTAGGGAAGGAGTCTGTGTTTATTTTTACTATCTACCACATGTACACCTAAGATGTGTGTCTTTTACCATATTCAAGTTATATCTTAACATAACAAACCAAAAAATATAAAGGCCGGGTCAGATGATTACAGAAGGTAAGCGTGGCCCCAGTATGTATCTAGGTTTTCTTATATTCTACCAGAGGCCCGGTGCATGGATTTGTGCACTGGTGAGGTCCCTCAGCCTGGCCTGTGCCCTCTTGCTAACCGGGACCCCTCAGGGGATGTAGTAGTGTGTGAAGCAGCAGCTGGTGGCCAAGGAGGAGCCTGAACCCTGCCCGGGTGCCATGAACTGCCACAGCTGCACTCATCAGCCATGAGCCTGGAGTCTGGCACCTGTTGGCAGCTGAGCGGCACTCTGCTGTGGGAGCACACTGACCACCAGGGGGCAGCTCCTGCATTGAGCATCTGGCCCTTGGTGGTCAGTGCACATCATAGTGACTAGTCGACGGGTCATTCGGTCGTTTGGTCGTTTGGTCGCTTAGGCTTTTATATATATGGATTCTAACTAATCCCTTCCTTGAGGAAACCAGCATTCTGAGGAGACAGAAGTTGCTACATGATGTGTGTGTGGCAGGGGGTGTTATCGTAGCTACACCATCTGTAGCCTCAGTCAGGTTTCGCTCAGGTGGGATGAAGGGAGCAGATGTTATTAATGGACTAAATTGGGAGGAGCTGGGCTAGGGAAATCAGGCCAACAAGTGGACTGAGGAAGAGCAACATCCTGGATCCGCTGGCAGAGCAGATGACGGATTGATTTTCAGCACCATGGAGAGTTCTGGTGGCAGATGGCAGGCTTTCCTCTTTAGGAGTCCTGGGACCACTCATTACCCTTTGTCTTACAGGTAGGATTATCTGGCTAGCAAATAAAATTTACTCTTACAAACTGCCAGGAGTGAGTGCCTGGGCTGTGGAAACAGACTGAGTTCAAGTCATGGCTGCACCACAGGCAAAGACTTGTGACCTCAGAACAGTTACTTAAATTAACCCCTGTCTCTCAAATGAAGAAGATAATGGTAGCTGCCTTACAGGAATGTGGTAAGGACTAAAGCAAAATAAGGAAAATAAAGAGCTTAACAAAGTAGCTGGCACATGGTAAGTGCTAAAAAGTTGGCTATTATTATTGTCCACCTTTGTATTACTACCCCCCAACGCTTTTTTTTAACATAAGATGGGAAGTATTCAGACTTCCATGGCCTCAGATGTCTGGCAACTTGTTATATGACCTTAGGTGAGGAGGTAGTTCACCTACCTGCCCCCGTCCCCATTCTGTAAAATGAAACTATTTGCTTTTTTTTACATTATTAAATTGTATCTTTTTACCAAGAGAACATATTCATCTATCACTTGGTAAAATAAGTAAAACACTAAAACCAAATAATAAAATAAAAGGAAGGATTTTACTCTCAGTGGCATTTGTGGTCCCTATAAGCCCTGTCTGTTCCGGGCCTTGGATTCAGGATTTGGGGGTGAACAGAATTGGTGTGGGGGTTAAATGAGAAGTAATGACAGCGTTGGGGCAGGGACATCTGACTCTAAAGAATGCTCAGAGAGAATGCACTGGCCATGTCAAGACTTTTAGCTCTTACATTGCGACCCCCTAACTCCCTCCTCCCCCCCCCACACACACACACACTCCACACGCACACTCCCCCCCTCCATACGCACACTCGCCCAACTTACGCTCAGGCTTTTGGCCCCTCTGAGCCCTTTGGCCAAGCTGGCCTTGTGTCAGCTTCTTGACTTAACCATATTCCCTCTCTCCTCAGAGCCCTCTCACCTGCTGTGCCCTTTGCAATATCATTCAGAGCCTCGCAATGGAAGTAATAAAAAACAACTGAAACCAGTTTAAAATATAAATAAAAAAGGAGAATCACTGGTTCATTTACCTGACACAACCAGGAGCAGATGGCTTCGGGCACGGCTGCATCCCCAAATGACATCACTTCAGAACATGGCCTTCCCATCGCTCCTGTCTTGGCATCATCACAGTCACGCTGTCCCCAGGTGGGAAATGGATGCTGGTAGTGTCGGGCGTATGTCACCCTGGCTACACACACCTCTTTCTTAACAGTTTTAGCAAAGCCTCTGGTATGAATCTCATTGGCCTGGATTGAGTCATCTGCCCGCTCCTGAAAGGATCGTGGTGACCAGCAGGTGAAGTGAACTGAATGGCCAGGCTTCGGGGGCAGGAGCCAGGGGATGGGTTCGCCCACCTGGAGGGTCTGAGAGCTGCTTTCAAAGGGAAATTGGGAGTGGTCTCACCATAGGAAGAGCGATGGATGTGGGATAGGTGAACAGAAGCCCACTACACGTTCTCCTGGACTCCTTCTTGGTCTCAGCATAAGTGGCACTTCTTCAAAGAAGACTCCCCTGACCCCTCTTATGTCAGAACCCACTATCCTCTTCCTTTGCTTTTTAGCTCTTGTCATTCTTGGCAGTGCTAAATATGTGCACGATCATACACATGTTCACTCACACACCTGCACACAAGTGCACTCAAATAAACACTCTCATATACTCATTCGCAAACACTCATACATGCATACACTTGCACACACATGCACTCACATGAATAGTCTCATATATACACATTCATACATGCACATGCTGTCACACATAGCAGGTGCATACATACATACTCATATAAGCACATACTCACACGCATATATGCAAAGTCACATGTATGCACGCACACACAAGCACAAATGCGTGACTAGGTGCTCAGTGCCTGCCCTCTGCACTTTACTGTGGACCCACAGAGGTGGGACCTCGTCTGCCTGGTCCACTGTGGGATCCCCGCACCCATCACGACGCACCATCACTTGGTGTCCTCGCTTTTCCAGTCTCCCATACAAGGGGGCTTTGGAGAGTCAAATACAAACAAGTGGCCGCATCTTTCCTCTTCCCCCTTACTCACTCCCTCTCCTTCCCTCACTCTGCCCACCTCCCAGCCCTCCCTCTCTCTCTGTGCCCCTCCCCTAACCCCTGCATCCCTCGTCCTTTCCTCTTTCTCTGCCTCTGTCCCAGGACATCACCCTCTCCCCAGCCCTCTCCACCTTCTGAAGCTAATTAAATGATACCATGGAATTAATTCATTTGCATTTGGTTCTAAAGAGCCACAGAGCACCAGCGCGTGCTCATTAACTGGCTCTGGGCAGAGGGCTGTAATGAACCGGTTTTATTACCACCATCATCTCGCCTCTCCTGCGAGGCTATGAGGCTATTCAGTATTCGTTGGGAAGAAAGGTGACCACAGACCTGAGTGCCTGGGGTTGGCAGGGCGAGTGGGGGGTTCTCCTAGATTTGGGGAAAGTCTAGGCTGCCCTCGCCCTGGCTGGGCTGTTACTGAGCTGTCACCATAACTGTGAAAGGTAAAAATCCCCCGAGACTCTGACTGGAGCTCAGGCCGAGCTCCCCAGCCGGGGTCTCCGGAGCTCCTGGGGGTGCTGGGCTCAGGGGCCTGAATTCACCTGTGTACCAAGCGCTATCTCTAGGCGGGATAATTGGCCTGGCACGTAACTGAGCCTTGTTTTACTCTGTGCTACTGATTCCCGTGTCAGAGAAACTCACTGAGAGGCGTTTCTGCCTCCCAGTAGCCTCTGTGCGTCCCTCTCGTGTTGGGGTCTCATAGCAGTGGCAGGGCCCCCGACATAGTAACAGCAGCCATCAACTCTGAGCACCGGCTGTGTGCTCAGCACTGGGCTTAGTGATTTAATCTTCACAATCCCCTTGGAGGGAGGTGCTGTCATTATCCCCACTTGTGGGTGAGGAAACAAGCTCACAGAGTTACTGTGTCCAAATCCTCAATGCACCTTTACAGCCTGGTGTGGTGCACTGAGGATTCGATCCCAGGTCTGCCCAACAGCACATCCTCACCACTGCTTTCTACCACCTGTCATTTAAAGGGCAGCTCCCAGCCTGCAAGCCTCCCCAGACTTGCATTAATGATTTTTAAAATCTGTCCCTACATTCCAAATAATCTGACGTTATGGGCTTTCTGTGTGCCCAACTGTATTCTAGAATTTTACACATGTTATCTCATGTAATCCTCACAACGACCCTATGAGGGAAGTACTATTATTACCCCATTTTCTAGATGAGAAATCTGAGGCACAACAAGATTAGTTCACTTCCTCAGTCCACAGCGCTGGTATAGGCCAGGGGGGGATTGAATCTGCAGTGGGGCTCCCATGTGCACATCTGACCCAGAATATGGTTCCACTTATGTACTCGTTCATGTTGCTGCTGTAAAAAATTCCCACAAACTTAGTGGCTTACACAATACCCATGTATTATTCTGTAATTTCTGGTCTGGAGACCAGAAATCCAAGATCGATCTCACTGGGTTGAAATTCAAATGTCCACAGGGCTGTCTCCCTTCTGGAGGTTCTATAATCATTTCCTTGCCTTTTCTAGCTTCTAGAAGCTGCCTGCATTCTTCAGACTGTCGTCCCTCCCTCCATCTTCAAACCCAGCAACAGCAGGGCAAATCCTCCTCATTGCTCTGACCCCCTCCTCTGGTCCCTTCTTTCATTTTAAGGCCCCCTGTGATTAAAGTGATAACATGGGTCCCCCGAATAATCCAGAATAACCCCCATATTTTAAGATCAGCTGATTAGCAACCGTCATTCATCTGCAACCTTCATTCCCGTTTGCCATGTGAGGAAAAGTAGCATGTCACCAGTGCCTAGGATTAGGACAGGGACTCGTTTTGGGGGGGAGCAGGGGGGTCATTGCTCTGCCTACCTCAGTGTAATCACAGCTATCCTCTGTGGGGGACCCAGTGTGTGCTGGGTACTGTGCAAAGGCTTTATCGCCACACAACAAGCAGGCGAGGGACAGATCACCACTCCCACTTGACAGGTGAGAAAACTGAGGCTTTGGCGACAGAGGGGCTGCCATGATTTCTCAAGGGACAGCCACTGGCCTTGGGTCCTCTGGGGCCTGACAGGTCTGACTGCGGAGCCCCCTCTTCCCGGCCCTGTACTTTGAGAATGGAGTAGGGATTTATTTTTGCTTCTGATCAGATATGGGGATGCTGAAGCTGCCTTCAGAAAAGAGTGGAGCTGGCCGAGTCCCTCGGCTCAGTGACAATACCTCCTGCTCACTCTCACCCTGGTGGTCAGGCCCAGCCCAGTCAGCCCCAGGCCATCAGAGCTAACTAGGCCAGCGCCCCTCCCCACCTCCTTCCTCCTTGCTTTATTAGAAATTAGATGCATTCGAGAATTCTGCTGACCCTTGTATCACAGCAGAACTTGGGGCCCCAGAGGCCCCTTAGTCTGCCAAGGGCCTTTTCCAGAGGTGAAATTTGTTAACTCATTAGCTGGGAAGCAGCCGCACTGCTAACAACCCCGGGGCGTATAAACCATCTGTGCCCGGCATCCTGGTACAGGCAGCTGGGCCGTCATGCCAACAGGGCCTCCTCCTGCCTTTTCCTGAGCCACAGGAGGTGGAACCTGCAGGATTAACAAGCTCTAATCTGCCTGAGGATAGAGAGAGGTACAGGTGGTACTTGGAGGGAAGCTAGGGAGAGACCTGAAGGGGGTGATCTGGGCAGGGGAAGGGAGACATCAAATGGCCAAGAGGGGAGAATTCAATTTTTCTGAGCACTCCCCTATGTGCCAGGCATTTATATGCACCCCTTGCCCAAACCTAATCACCCTGAGATACAGATGTTGTCACCAATCCCATTGTGTGATTATGCCCATTCTGCAGATGAGGAAATCGAGATCCAGAGAGGTTAAATGATCTGCCTAAGGCCTCATAGCTTAGCCCCTAGTGACCCCTAAGTCCATTTTCTTCCTCCCTCCACACTGTCTACATTTATTCTTCACTCTGTGAGGGTCCCCATTGTTCCCCAACCCCTGTTATCCCCCCAAAACCACCAGGAAGGTCCTTAAGGAAAAGAAACTTCTATAAATCCCACCCTTCAACAAGGGGGGGCCGAGAGGATTCCTCCTGAGAAGCAAACATTTCCGGCAGGTAAATCACCAGCCTCTTAGCCATGCAGGTGCAGACCCCACCCTCCTTCCCCAGGACGTTCGTCGATCAGAACTTAGGCCTGGGCTACAGAACCTGCTGAGGGGTAAGTGAGGCAGGAAGCAGGGAGAGAAATGCAGAGAGGAGAGCAGCACCCAAGTCAGGCCTTGTGGGGGCTCTAGGATGGAAGACAGGGGGACAGTGAGGGACTATTTCTCCCACCTGCACCTCCAGGGGTAAGACAAGATGCTGCCTGGGGTCCCTCCAAGCCCTGACATCCTGTGGGTCCCTGACCCGGTGTCTGGGGGCAGCTGGAGCAAATAGGCTGGGCTCAGAGAAGAGGCTGGAGAGGGGGATTAGGAGTTGGTAGGAAGAGGGGGCTTAATTGTCACAGAGGACAGGCCCAGGGTGGGGTGCACAGCAGGACCCTGGGCCAGGGGAGCTGGGAGAAACCCAGAGGTGTGGGACTCCCTGGGGGACAGTCTAGGGCTGGGTCAGTTCTGGTTCTGCTGCTGCCTGACTGTGTGACCTTGGACAAGTCTTGCGGCCTCTCTTGCCTCCGTTGCCTCATCTGCACCGTGGAGATGGTTATTCCTGACCTGGAGGCAGGGCTGTTGGGAGGACGAAAGGAGGTGAAGGTGAGAAAGGCCATTCAAGAAGGGCCATCTTGTGCACAAGAGGCAGTGCCTGGCCACTCACCTGGGCAGGGCCTGGACCAGTTCCACCTGCCCCTGCTCCCACCCTTCTGGTCATGGGCCAGTCACTGGAGTCCCAGTGCTGAGGGCCCAGCTGATTGGAGGAAGCAGGGTCTTTATGCAAATGAGCTGCTCCCTCCCTCCACCCCCTTCTCCTCCCAGGTCACCTTCACTGGGGCCTCACATTTGCTGGCCTGAGTTTCCCCGGGAATGGCGGGGCCTGTAACACACTGGACGTACTGTCTAAATGCACATCAGCTCTGGCTGTCTCTCCCCAGGACCCTAATCCCTGCCCCCCTCGCCTGCTGTGTGACGATGGGCCAGCCCTTCACCTCTCTGAGCCCGTGTCCTCCCTGTTACTTACACATTATTTGCACGGTGTATTTGCACACCCTTGCAGTCCTCACACAAACATTTCTTGGGAGCCTCCTGTGTGCCAGGCCCTGGTCTGGACACAGAGGGCATGGAGGTGGCAGTGGCGATGGGTTCCTGCTCTCTTGGACCTTCCATCTTAGTGGGCTTCCCTCCTGAGGAGCTGGCTGGGAAGGTGTGTGTAAGTGGCCAAGAGCCGAGGCAATGCAGAGCGGGTAGGTCACCAGCAGAGCCCGGGCCGGGCCAGGTGTGACATACCCTGTGAGGGGAGCCGCCATGTGGGTTTCCAGACCCACAACCCATCGAGGTCACTTCCTAGTGCGGGGAGTCCCAGTCCCCAGGCAAGACTCAGCTCCTGGTGGGAAGCCAAGACCTCCTGGGTCCCCTTGTCTCCTCGGGCCCACCCCAGGGCTCACAGGCCACACAAGTGAGGGTCACCTGGTCATCGTGGCCCCTGGAAGAGTAGCCCTCAGCTCCCTCTTTCCAGGCTCACTGTCCTCCCCTCCAGTTTAAGAACATCCAGCAGAATCACCTTGGGACAGGGTTGGAGTGGGGAGGCGTGGAGCGAGGAGGCTGGGGGTGAGGGCAGGGAGCAGGGAGATTGGAGCTTGAGTGGGGAGGGTGCTGGAGTGGAGGCTGGGAGCTGGGGCTCCTTATCAGAAGACTCTGCCTGCTCACCATTCCGCAGCCACTGCGGGGGCAGTGCCTTCCCCCACCAGAGCTGATAACAGAATTTTTAATGATTATGATTATCACCTGAACAATTGGAAGCTGCCACAGATAATTAAAATGAGGTTTGGCTCCTCCTCGCCCATTTCTCCCCTCAGCTTTAAATCTGATGGTAATTTCGCAGCGCACCTGGAAACAAGAGTAACTGAGAAGCACATTCTTGCAGAAAGGAGGCTGGAGGTGAATGTGAATGCGGATGCATAACTGGGATGAGAGGCACATGTGTGCAAGTGTGTGCATGTGTGACCATGTACTTGTGGACATGTGCAATGATTGGGGAGAAGGGTGTCAGGGGCCAGGCAGCACCTCATAGGGCAGAGCACAGGCGGTGGGATCAGGTGACAGAGGATGGCCTGAGGATACTGGAGAGTGGGTGACGGGGTGCAGGTGCAGGTCTGTCCCTGGAGGTAATGGCCAGGGGTCTAGTGGCTGGCTGGTCTCCCACCTCCTGGCTGTTCACGTCCCTTCTCTGTTGAAAATTAGAGCTGCTAAGGGGAGTAGGCACCCATCTAGCACCTGAAATGACATGTATGAGCTGATTCAGGACCAGTTCAGGGAATGCCACTGTCCCCATTTCTCCCTGCCGACCAAAGCTGGCTTTTCCCTGGCCTGGATGCTTCATGCTGACCTCCCTCAGCAACGCCCCTCCTCTGCCACCCAGGACTCATAAACCTGCCCTGCCCTCCCTGGACCCCACACCATAAATTCTAGAAACAACAGACAACTGTCAGTCTGAGCTCCCTTCCAGCCGCAGCACTCATTAGCTCTCACCCCCACCTGCAGCAGCCCTGCGCTCCCCTGTCCAGCATCTTTGAGGCAGCAGTTTCCCACCTGAGCTGGTTCCTCGGGGCGGAGACAGCAGATGAGGGTGGGAGGAGGAGGACATGGGGCCAGCTCGGCCAGGAAGTGGGGCAGCAGCCTGGCTCCAAGATGCAGGTATGTGCATCCGAAGGAAGCATTTAGGTGACTAAGTCCACACCCTCTTTTCATTCACTGGAAAAACTGAGGCCTGAAGCAGGCAAGGAACTCTCCCAAGCTCACACCAAAAATCAGCTCCTTAGGCCACCCTGGGCAGGGAAATGAAAAGGTTTGTTTAAAGGAGAACGAGCAAACAGGTTTCCTACAGTATGGACAGAGGGCTGGAAGGGGTGTGGTAACTAGAACGCGTGGTCCCTAGATGCCAGATTAAGGAATTTTATTATGAAGACTAGAGGCCTGATGCACAAAATTCATGCAAGGGCCTTGGCCTTGGGCCGCCCAGGTCGGGGGGCGGAGGGAGCCTCTGTCTCCTCTGCCACAGCCCCCACCCACTGCGGCTTTGTCCATAAGGAAGGATATCAGGAAGGATGTCCAGAAGGGCATCCGGTCTAATTAGCATACTATGCTTTTATTATTATAGACTAGAGGCCCGGTGCACAAAAATTTGTGCATTTGGGGGCCAGGGGGGTCCTTCAGCCCGGCCTGTGCCCTCTCGCAGCCTGGGACCCCTCGGGAGATAACGACCTGCTGGCTTAGGCCTGCTCCCGGGTGGCAGAGGGCAGGCCCAATCCCTACGTGCAGCCCCTGGTCCGGGCTCAGAGCAGGGCCGATTGGGGAGTTGGGGCGCTGCTCCCTGTCATGCACAGAGCAGGGTGATCGGGAGGTTGTGATGCCACCCCCTGTCACTCACAGAGCAGGGCCCATCAGGGGGGTTGGGGTTCTGTACCCTGTCATGCACAGAGAAGGGCCAATCAGGGGTTTGGGGCGTTGCCTTCTATCACCCACAGAGCAGGGTCGATCAGGGGGTTGGGGCGCCACCACTCTCACACTCAGGGCAGGGCCGATGGGGAGGTTATGGCTCTACCCTGTCACCCACAGCGCACGG
>NW_006300104.1:3092980-3098177 GCF_000327345.1 Myotis davidii | reverse complement strand
AGAGCAGGGCCCAATAGGGGGTTGGCGCACCGCCCTCTATCACCCACAGAGCAGGGCCATTCAGGGGGTTAAGGTGCTGCCCCCTGTCATGCTGATCCCGGTGCCAACCAAAGCTGATCCAGGCCTCGCGGCTCCACCGATCCTGGTGCTGGGAGGCATATTACCCTTTTACTATATAGGATAGAGGCCTGGTGCACAGGTGGGTGCCAGCTGGTTTGCCCTGAAGGGTGTCCTGGATCAGGGTGGGGGTCCCCACTGGGGTGCCTGGCCAGTCTGGTTGAGGGGCTGAGGGTTGTTTTCAGGCTGGGGGTGACTGAAGCTCCCAACCGCTCCTTTTTTTCTTTTTTCTTTTGTATTCTGGGCCAGCTTTAGCTTTGAGGCTTGGCTCCAGCTCTTAGGCCTCCACTGCTGAAAGTAGGTTTCTGGCCTTTGCTTACAATGTTGCGATCCTGCTGGCTGAAGCCCGGGACTAAAGCTGGTTTCTGGGGTTTTGTTTAGCGTCTATATTTGTTACATAGTTTCTTAAACTGCAGGCTCAGAGGCCTGCAGCGGCAGGCGGGGAACGTTGGGTTCCTCCGTCACTGAAGCAAGCAAGCCTCATGTTAGTTTCAAGCTGCCTGGCTGCCGGCCACCATCTTGGCTGGCAGTTAATTTGCATATCTCGCTGATTAGCCAATGGGAAGGGTAGCAGTCGTACGCCAATTACCATGTTTCTCTTTTATTAGATAGGATAACTGGGAACTATGGATGTGCCCAGATTCCATCTGCTTCTCTCCCCCTGTACTGCCTGCACCCTGTGCAGCCCCCAGCTCATACACCTGCAATGGCCCCTGCCAGGTCTCCTGCTTAAAACCATCCAGGGGCTCTGCTGCTCCCAGAATCAACGTCAGAGTCCTCACGCTGCCATAAGGCTGTTCAGGAACTGACAGCCATCTCCAGCCACTTCTGTGGCCTCATCCTGTCCCGCAGTTCTGCATATAGCATGGCTCGGCCCCCCGGGCTTCCATCATTGCTAGTTGGTGTGAGGCCTTTATGTTCACTGTCCCAGCGCTGGGACATCCTCCATGGCTCCTGGCTGGGGACACCCTTCTCATCCACAGATGTCAGCTGCGAGTCTTAAAGCCTTCCCAGCCCCCTGGGAAAGGACCCACCCCTGGCACTCTGCAGCGCACCATCCTGCTTCATTTTCTGGACACGTTCAGAAATTACCCTCTTCTGTTCATCGTGCACTGTCAGTCTCCCCACGAGGCTGCAAGCTCTGTGGGGCTGGGACCTCGATTTTTTGTGGGGTTGTGTTTTGTTTTGTTTTGGGAGGTGTGTGCCCTGCTGTATACCAAGCTCGCTGCAGTGTGCCAAGCACATAGTAGATGCTCAAGAGACACTTGGTGAATGAACGAATGAACGAATGCATGAATGAGCTAGGCCTGGAGCCTAGGCCTCCTACCTCCCACCAATAGGGCTCCCCCTGCTCCAGGTGGTTGTGGGGGGAGGGGCAGTGGGTTTAAGAGGAGTCAGAGGCTGATCCTCCAGCCAGGAGGACACTGTCTCCTAGCACCCTAGGGTCCTGGGCCTCCAGGCACAGATCTTCCACGTGTCACTCTCACCTCCCCTGGGGGGTCTCTCAGGCCTGGACAGACTCTGGCACCTGGGATCCAGCCAACACGCTGGAAGGATGAAGAGCGATGGCCGTGGGCTGGCTTGTCCATGGGCCTGCCCTAAGGAGTCCCCAGTCTCCAGGGGGAGTCAGGGGCCTGTCCTTACAAAACGCTGGCCTGCTGGAGGGGACAGTCCTGCCTTTAAAACATCCAGTCTGCAGGGGGGCGTCCCAGTCCTGTCCGAGGTCAGGAGACTTCTGGGAGACCAGGCAGTGCCGAGGAGACCCAGTCCCTGCAGACTCACATAGACGCAGCTCACAAGGCCTGGACAGAGACCATTGGTGAGGCGGCCCCTCTCATAGGTGGGCGCCCCCTCCCTGAACTCTGGCCTGGGGCACAAGGGCAGACTGCAGAGGAAGGGGCAGTGCCCGGGACCCAAGCACAGCTCCCTCCAGGGACACAGGCCCTGTCAGTATCCTCCCTGGCCTAGTGGAGGGAGGGGGACCTGCATCTGAGCCTCACTGTGCCCCCAACAACCCGTGTCAGTGTGGACAGACCCCTGCCCCCTCCAGGCTCGTCTCCTCACCTGTGACTTGGGGCTGGGCTGGGTGACAGCTAATGCTGCCTCTGCCTCCACCCTGGAACCTTCTCTCTTGTCTCTGCACCCCCTTGCCCCCACCCCTCATACCCCTGGTTCATTATCTTACAATTTTAGAAACAAACTTGGCTAATTTCTTGGCTAATTTCACCCAATGGGGAGGCCAGGTGGGTGCCCCGCTTCCACTCCGCCACCCATCCTAATGCATCGTCTGACACTTTCAATTTGTTTTTCAATTCCTCTACCATCCAAAATGACGATTAAATTTCCAGCGTAAATACAGCTTTACCACCTGAATTAATCATGCTGAGGAAGGGCAGACCAGCAGCAGCTCCAGCATTAACCCTTCCGTGCCCACTGAGACCCCGCAGGGAGCCCCAAGGATCTGGGGGCCTCTGAGAAGCTGTCACTCAGAGCCTCACTGGAGTCACCTGACCCGGCCCCCTTGACTTCTTACAGCCCTTCTCCTGTGGGGAGTCTGGGAGAAGAGTCTTGACCCAGTCACCCTCCCCATCAGGGCAGAGTCAGGGACACAGCCCCTTGTCCCCTGGCGTGTTTCCTTCCTGACCCTCCTCCACCTTCCAGGATGGGTACTCCATGGCGACACAGGGCATAATGTGTGTGTGTGGGGGGGGGGGGGGGGGCGGGTACCCAGGGTTTGACATTTTCCAGGTGACACATGGGGCCAGAGCTCCTGCAGGTATGACAGCAGAGGCCCCCATGATCACAGAACCTGGGTTGATGTTGATGGGGGGCAGCTTGCCGCCCCCTCACACACAACCATCTCCATCACCCCTGTCTGCCGTGGCCACTCATCAACCCAACCAACAGCACATTTGACCTTGTCGCCCTTTTCATCCATCTCATGGACCCAGCCATGGCCCCGCACCCAACCCCGTGAGTCCCGTGGCCTCCCCCACGATCTCCCCTCTTCAGCACCTGTCCCCCAGCTGCTGCCCACCCACCGGCATCAAAATGCAAGTATTGCCCCATCTCCTGGCTCGGGGCCCGTAAGTGCTTCCCTCTGCTCTCAGATTAGGTGCCCGCCCTTCAAGGCCAGGAGGACTGGGCTGACCTGGCCCCCAAGGGTCCTCAGCCTCCCTCTTCCTGGCTGGGCTGACTTATCCTCATCCTTCAAGCTTTGCTGTTTCCTCCGCCCCCGCTCAGAGAACCTTCTCCCATCACTGATTCCAAATCTAAATTAGTTAAATTAGTTTCTCCCTCCTAAGATTTCCCTCAAATCCATTTCCTTTCCCCCAGAGCACTTAACACGAGTTATAATTACACACTAATTTGTGGGTTTGTTTAATAGAATCCTCCAGGGAGGGACCTGAGCTGGCTCGGTGCTGCAGCCCCTAGAACACAGCCTGGCATGTAGTGGATGCCATTGTGGACTTCTGAATGAATGAATGAATGAATGAGTGAATGAATGAAGGAAGGAATAACAAGCCCTTTTTGTGCCCACATGTGTCAGGCTGAGGCTGGACCCTGGCTCTGTGTGATGCGTGGGCGTGGCCTCAGCGAGCTGGGCTCTCAGGGACGAGTAGGAGCCTGCCTGGCATTGACAACGGGGCTGACATGCCGGGTTCTGAGAAGCAGACCTGCCTCTGAATGGCTCCTTCCCAGCCACCTGAGCGGAAGCCCTTGCCCTTTGGAATGACCGATCGGCGGTTCCGTTCAATGGGCGTCACTGTGAATAGGTAAGAGCCCAAGCCTCGGGGTCAGCGCCCCCTGGGTTGAACCTCCTTCTGTTCTTGGCACTGTGTGATGCTGAGCATCACTCAGACGCTCTGAGCCCCAACCTCCCGCGCGGAGAACAGATGACTTCTTCAAAGTTCCATCAGCCATGAGGGAAGTGGACATGCCACAGGGTCTCCCTCCAGGAAGGAGAGGGACACCCAGGCACAGACAGCCAGCTGGAGCACAGGTGTCCCACCAGGAGTGGTAGGCTATGGGAGCCCAGCCCAAGGTGAGGTCAGGGGAGGCTTCCTGGAGGAGGCAGCCAGTCAGAGTTCCCTGCCACTCATTCCCATGCCTCTGTGTGTGTGTGCGCGTATGTGTTCACACCTGTGCCTTTCCCCTCCTCCTCTTGTTTCTCTCTCTCCAAGGTCCTGTTCTTCCTACTTCCTCACCTCATCTTGCAGGAGGCCTGAGAGACACAACCCTGATCTGAGGAATGCAGCTCTGAGCCCTGGATGCAGGTCCATGGAGCCCCCTCTAAGTTCCTCACTCACACACACCTCCCAGGCCTCCCCGCCCCACCCCGCCAGCCCAGGGCAGCAGCTGGGCAGTTAAAAGCTGGAACTGGAGGTTAACTGCAGGGTAAGAGCCAGCTTGTGTGCTGTGTGGGGTGGCCTGGAACGCAGCAGCCCCTCCAGAACTAACCAGCCCCTCCCTGCCTGCTGGGTGGGGCAGGGGAGGCAGCTCCCCTGAGTGCCACCAGCCCTGAAGCTGGCCTCCCAGCCCACCTTGGTCCACAGAGTGGGTCTGTCCCTGCCCTTCTCTGAGCCTCCCTTTCCTTAGCTGTCAAATGGGCTCAGCGATGCTTCTTCTGAGGGTTGAAACTAGACAAGGAATAACACCGACACCACGGGCAACGACGATTTGCAAGCCACTGGGTGCCCACGTCAGGGTATAGGTGGTGCTGAGGGATGGAAGGTGACAGACCCAGTCCCAGGCCCAGCTCTGTCACTCAGCAGCGGAGTCGGATCCCTCTCAGTCATTCATGAACTCACCAACCTCTTCACAGAACGTACTCAGCACCTGCTGTGGGCCATGCTTTGCACAAGGGCAGGGGTGGGCAAACTTTTTGACTCGAGGGCCACAGTGGGTTCTTAAACTGGACCGGAGGGCCGGAACAAAAGCATGGATGGAGTGTTTGTGTGAACTAATATAAATTCAAAGTAAACATCATTACATAAAAGTGTACGGTCTCTTTTTTTTTAGTTTTATTCATTTCAAACAGGCCGGATCCGGCCCGCGGGCCGTAGTTTGCCCACGGCTG
>NW_006300104.1:3085145-3088824 GCF_000327345.1 Myotis davidii | reverse complement strand
CCCCCCCAGGCAGCGTCTGCAGCTGCAGCGTCGGTCCCGGCTGCTGGGCCAGCTCCGGTGAAAGGCATTTCAGAGCCACTAAATCAGGCCTCGGGCTCCATCTGAACCCGCGAACTTATTCTAAAGATCGCGCTGTACCTCCTCTCCGCTGTGTAAATTTTGAAGTGGCCTTTGGCCAAAAGCAATAAAACTCTGACCTGGAAAAGTTAAAGGACTCTGAAATTATGAGCCGGAGCGCTGGCTGATGTCTGGGTGAGGACAGAGGACTGTGCAGCAGAAGGAGAGAAAGAGGAAACATAATAGCAATTTCCCTTCCGAGCCCCTTCCAGGTTTCCATTAACCTCCCAGCCAGAGCACTGACCTGTGAGAGGCTGGGGGAGGGGGGAAGGGAGGTGGGTGGCAGGAGGGCCCAGCACCAGGAGGGGCACTCACAGGGTCACTTTGCCCTTGAGGACCCAGCCCCCTCCAGCCAGGTGGCCGTGCAGCCCAGTGCAGCCCAGAGCCGAGGACCCAAGAGCAGCTGCCGGCCCTCCAAGGTCCCCCTGGGTGAGATGGCCCCGAGGCTCCTTGGGGGTGGCCGCCCCCGCCCTGGGGGCCTTTCTGGGTCTCAGAACTTCAAGCCAAGGGTTTTGGATAAACCCTTCACATCTCAGACACTGAACTTGACAGAAATTGGCTTGAGGGAGCTTGTGTGGATTCTCAGTCCCTCATTTGTTCTGCTCTAGACGCCACGGTACCTGGCAGGAAGGCTTCCGAGTTTATGGATGGAGCTGTAGCAGCTCTGGTCTAAGCAACAACGAAAACAAACACTCCCCTCCCCATCTTTCATGACGCGCTGTCTTCCATTTGTTTGAGAGAGGGGAGCTGTGTTGAAACGACTGTCCTCCATCATCTCGCCTAGACATCAAGTGCTTTCTCACCAGCTCTCTCCACCCACTGCCAGCCAGGCGTCTGGGGAAGCAGTGCCCCCTTGGGGCAGATGCCCTAGAGCCAGAGAGTAGGACGAGACTGCATGGCCGCCGCAGGCAGGAGCAGGCAGCAGTCCCAGGACCCCGTCCCACCTCCGGGACAAGTCCTAAGTGTGAGCAGTGGGTCTTGGCCTACGCGGGCTTCAGCACGCTGACAAATGCAGGGCACTCAGATGCTACCTGTGCACTCCTGTGGCAGACGCCACTCACCCCTCACAGCCCTCCTCTCTGACCTTGAACTCAGCCAAAAACTCCTTTTGGAGGCCACATGTTGAGCAGATACAACCCACCAGTGAGCATGGCTTGTGAGATGAATCTGATCAGAACTATAGACTCTCCAACAACACGAACTGTTGGTTATGGAGTCGGAGTCCGGTGCTTGAACTCCAGCTCAGTGGATGCTCAGCAGGGGGCTTTGGCCAAGCATATTCGTCCGTCTGAGCCTCAGTTTTCCCATCAGTGAATTGGGATGATTGGCATCAAGTAGGGCTTGGAGAAGATTACATGTGGAAACCCTGACCCAGCACATGGCACACAGCGGATGTGTAACGAGGTCAGACTGAAGAGAGGTGCTTTTGCCACGTGGATGTTTCTCGATCACTTGATGACCATCGGGTGACCACTTTTATCATTAGAGCTGAGGGGAACCAGATTCCCTGGTGTGATGGGAAGGTCACTGGGCGGAGTGTCAGAGGGCTGTGTTCTAGTCCTAGGTCTCCAGGGGACCAGCTGTGTGTCTGGGGCAGCTCCCCTCTTCCCTGGGGGCGGGGATGAAGGAGGGGTGGTTGTGGTGCAGGAATGTTGTCCCACCTGAAAAAATGAGATTAGCCTAGATTTCTATATTCCTTTCAGACACTTAACGAATCAGGTTTTGAAAGATGGGCTGCCACCAGCTCGCCACACTTAACCTTACCCCCGTCTCCCCTGCTTCCCTGGTTCCTGAACAAACCCTAGAAGGTCAGTGTCGGTCCCCATGGAGTTAATGGGCACGGACCTGCCTCCTAATTAAATGCAAATCCCAGCCCACCTTAGCGTGCGGAAGTTCCGCTCATCAGTACTTTCTTGGTGACACAATCTGTCCCCGTCTCCAGTCGAGTCTCTAATCCCTGCAATTTCCATGGTGCTAGTAATTATGGAGACGCGTCTGAGGCACAACAGTTCTGCACCCTGTCTATGCGACTGCACGCTCTAATGGAGTTTAGTGAGTTTATTTTGCTGTTACTGCGGAGATTAAACTCACTGTGCAGCTCCAGGGGCAAAACAAGGAGCAGAGGCAGGAGCTCCAGGAGGCAGGCTGGAGCCCAAAGGGAAGGAGCACTTTCTGAGGGTGGGAGCCGGTTGCTGAGGGCGAGGGTGCAAGCCTGGTGTGGTCACTGTGGAGGCGGCGAAGAGCAGGAGCATGGGTGACACCTGGGCCCGTTTCCTGAGCCCCACTGCCCAGGGGGCTGGGTGAGTGAGTGGATTTTTCTAGGCCTCCGATGGTGACAGCCGTACCCTAGGCACAGAGCGGTGCTCAAAGTCGGCACGCTATTATTTAGTTCAAGTTGGGGGAGGCTTCCTTCAACTGCTAGTGTCCCTGGGAGAAGGGGTGTCCCTAGACACCCTAGCCTCCCCTCCCACAGAGCTGGGTGGGCTTGAGGAGGAGGAGCAGGATTGGTTGCCTGGGCCCCGGCCTTCTCACTCTCTCTCGGGGAAGCTGCCCTGCTCCCCCACATGCCAGGGGGACATAGCACAACCGGAACACCTGGCCTTGGGGAGCCTGTGGGAGTCCGGTGCTGCCTTTGAGGCTGGAACCGCCTGTCTAACCCTGGAGTCTACAGTGGGGGCCACAGGCCCGCTGTATGCGCCCCCTCCAGCAGCCTCACCAGGGGTAACGGGCAGGCGCCTTCCCTCTCCGCCCCGTCCTGGAGCCTCTGGCTGCTTCAGAATCAGGGCAGCAGATGCTTCCATCAGGCCCCTGAAGCCCCAGCATAGTTATCTGCGAGCTCAGGGCCCCACGGGCAGAGCCGCTGACATGAGGTCTCTGTTTCTGGAACATCCAGTCCCTAAAGGCAGGGTCCGTGAGCCACAGCTTCACGGCTGTAACTCTGGCCCCGGCACACAGTAGATGCTCAGTAAGTAACGCTGAACGAGTTTATTGTACCACCGAGACCGGGACAGGAGTAGGGCCCTGGGAACACAGAGAGGAGGCACATAAGTCACAAACGGGGATGGGAGTGGGGGGAGGTCTGGGGACGGCTTCCAGGGAGGCTGGCTCCTGAGCAGAATCTTCAAGGAGATGCAGGAGAAACCGGTCCAGTCGGAGGCGACAGTGAGACCAGGTGTTGCGAGAACTAGAGGGCGGCTGCGAGGTCAAGTGTAACTTGGGTAGTAAGAGGAATGAAGCTGGACAGTCTGCAGGAGCCACGTGATGAGGAACCAGGAGCGGGTCTGGCATGTTCCTGAGGCCAACGAGCATATGTCCCTAATATTTATGGAACATATACTCTGCCCCAGGCACGGCCCCCGGCACCTTACTGCCTGAATTCACTCAACAAGAAGCCGTGGAGGTAGGGGTCCCTGGCCTCTTCGTGGGCGGATATGGAGCCGGAGGCAGAGAGAGGTCAGGGGGATTACCAGAGGCCACCAAGCCATTTGGTGGTGGAACGGGGATTTGAACCTGGGTGCGTAGGTTCTGGGACCCACGCTGTCAGCCCCTACAGTGCTTCAGC
>NW_006300104.1:3077627-3085109 GCF_000327345.1 Myotis davidii | reverse complement strand
ATGGCCGTTCAGGTAGAGTACCCTGAAGTCCAGTCTGGGACCTGATTTGAGGGTCAGAAGAACTGAGCCCAGCGAGCCATTCAAAAGTGAGTGATTTTTACCAGGAGAGAGAAGACCAGCGGATCTGCTCTGACTGGGGCAGCAGTGTGGTCACCCCCAACATCAGAGCTCGTTAGAGATTCTCAAAATCCCACTGAACCCAAATCTCCTGTCAAGCCTGCCTGTCCCTGAGGGCCTGAGACTCTCCTCTCAGGCTTAGAGGCACCAGGCGGGAGAGCCCACCACCTCCCCCCCACACACACACCGACCACCCAAGAGACCCTGAGCAGCCACCCTAGTGCCCCCTAGTCAGCCCCAGCAGAGACCAGTGGGAACCCTGGAAGCACCAAATAAATAATTTAAATAATTTTATACTCAAAAATAAAAGAATTGGACCAATTCCTCAAAAACCCCAAACTACTTGAGCTAAGTAAAAAGATGAAATAAATAATCTGAATAACTCTATGGTCATCAAACAAATTAAATTCATAATTTTAAAAATTTCTGAGAAAAATGGCTTCAGGAGAGTTCTACCAAATTTTTAAAGAAGAATTAACACCAATTTTATGCAATCTTTTTAAGAAAATAATGAATATCTTCACAAAACCTACAGCTCGCTTACTTCGCGGTGAAATACTAAACGCTTTTTGCCCAAGATTAGAAACAAGACAAGAATGTCTGCTCTCATCTTTTTTATTCACCACAGTACTGGAATTTATAGCCAGTGTAATAAGGCAAGAAAAAGAAAAGGCATACAGTTCGGAAAAGAAGAAATAAAACTATCTCTATTTGCAGATACGTTGTCTATATAGAAAATTCCAAGGCATCTACAAGAAAAGAACTAAGTGTATTCAATAAGGTCTTAGGATACAAAATCAATGCCTAAAAACAAGCATATGTTCATATTTATATAAGCTAATAACCATGCAAAACCAAAATTAAAAGTGCAATGCCATGTACAGTATCAAAGAAAATGAAATACTTAGCTATACACTTAACAAAACATGTACAGAATCTATATATTGAAAATCATAAATAACTGATAAGAGAACATTTAAAAGACCTAAATAAATAGAAAAACAAACCGTGTTCATGGATATGAATACTCAACATAGTAAAGGTGTCATTTCTCACCAAATTGACATACAGGTTTAACACAGTTCTTATCAAAATCCCAGCAATAGTTTTTTGTTATGATAGACAAGCTTATTCAAAAATTTATATGAAAGCACGAAGACCCTACAACAGCTAAAACAATCTTGACAAAGAAGAAAGTGAGAGGAATCACTCTACCTGGTGTTGAGGCTTACTATATAGCTACATTAATCAAAAACCTGGGGTGCTCGTAGAGAGATAGGCACATAGATCAATGGAACAGAAGAGACAACCCAGAAATAGACTCACACAGATATGCTCAATTGATTTTTGACAAAGGTGCAAAAGCAATTTAATGGAGGAAGGATAGCTATTCAACAAGCCTTGCTAAAGCAATTTCACATCCATAGGCAAAAAAAAATTAACCTTGACACATTCATATATAACTCAAAATGGATCATATACATAAATGCAAAGCCCAAAACTTTTAGAAGAAAATAGAGGAGAAACTTTGGATGATCTACATCTAGACAAAGGGTTCTTAGACTTGATACCAAAGAATGAGCTATTTTAAAAAATGATGAATTAGACCTCATTGGAATGAAAACTTTGCTTTTGTGAAAGCCCATATGATGATTCTCTAACAATGTAAAAAAAAAAGTCTTTGTTGTAAGGAAGCAAACTCGGGAGACACGGGAGTGTGAGCAGGGACAGCGGTTCTCTCTGGCAAAGCGTTCGTGGAACTTGAACCAGGCAAGACAGAGGAAGACAAAATACTTTTCGAACCTCACCTGGATGAAGGGTTTCTCTCCATTGCGTAATGAAGAAACATTGGAAGTTCATGTAGAAACTTCATTCATTCATCTATCTATGCATCATGTGTTTATTGAATACCTTTGATGTGCCTCCAACTTTTCTATGTGCTGGGACCAGAAATGGACAAGGTGCGTAGGCAAGGTATGGGAATGGAGGCATCACACCCACGCTAACTGCCTTGGGGCAGAAATGATTCCTGTTCCTTCTGCTCTTAGCTCATTGGCCAGAGCTAGTCACATGGTTACAACTTACCAGCAAGGGATGCTGGGAAATACATGGATATTTGGTGTATTCTGTCTTAGGCACAAACCCTGCTGAGTATTGTTCCAAGTTTGTGGCACTAAATTACCATATGGTGAATTATCTATAGTTTTCTTCTTATAGGTTGTCTAGACATCAGCTTTCTCAAGAAATTCTTCAATCCCTTTCTTAAAAGTATGACTCAAGAAGCCACTGCAGGTAATGCCACACACAGCCATATGAATGGGCCAGGTGCCACACGGTGACCACAGGTAAGGTTGCTCAGAAAGACGGCATGTTAGAGCATTTTACCTCAGCGAGGCCTGGCTGCCAGACACCTTGAACACCAATTTCTCCTGGCTGTGACAGGAAGGGCGAAGAGAAACAAGATTGGGATGAGGGCTGGAGTCTCCGAGAAGAGCCTCATTAGTGGGAAGGATGCGGGTGCTAGCCCGGGGTGCGCTGTTTGACGGCAGTGACTGAGTGGCCAGGCTTTGGAGCCTGCATTCAGTGTGACAGCCAGCAAACATGGAGACACAGCCAATTCATCATGTCACCCCACCTGAGGGTGTTAACGTTTCTGAGTCACCAGGGCCACCTTCCCAGGAGGCTGCAGGGACCAGGAAATCAAAGGACACAGAGTCATGAGCTGGCAGGGACCCTGGAACAGTAGCCAGTTCAGGCTCTTCATCTTGACAATGGCCCATGTCTGTGCTATGCTCTCACATTCACTCCCTAGTTATCTCAAAATCTCAGTGGAGGGGTGTTATGGGTCAAATTGTGCCCTCAAAAAGATAGAGTGAAGCCCTAATCCCAGTACCTATAAATGAGGCCTGATTTGGAAATAGCATCTTTGCAGACGTAATCAAGTTAAGATGCAGTCACTATGCTGGGCCCTGATGCAATAGGATTAGTGTCCTTGTAAGAAAGAGGGAATCTGGACACGGAGACACACAGAACACCATCAGGAGTTGTTCAGAGACTGGAGTGATGCGTCCACAAGCCAAGGAATGCCCAGGGCTACGGGAGCTGGAAGGGGCAAGGACAATCCCTCTCCTGGAGGCGTCGGAGGGAGTACAGCCCTCCTGCCCCTTTTGGAATTCTGGCCTCCAGAACTGAAGACTAGACATTTCTATTGTTTTAAGTCTCCTGGTTTGTGGTGCTTTGTTACAGCAGCCCTAGGAAACTAATACATCATGCTACTGTCCCCACTTAGTCAGCAAGGTAAACTGAGCCACAGAGAGGGCAATGCCTGGCCCAAGATCACACAGCTGTAAGTGGAGGAGCAGGCTGAGGGGCCAGGGCTCTGGTCATCCTCCCGCTAGGGCTCAGCAAGGGTGTGGGCTCCTGGGGGGACCCACAAGGACCCTCCAAGGATGCAAGGATGCAAAAGCATATTCTAGCCCAGTTTTGAGGCTGACATCTGATTGACTACTCAAGTCAGGATGGCTGGGGTGCGATGGATGCCCGACAACCTCATCTGAGCACCTGGATCCAGCCATACCTGAATTCCCTTGAACTTCTCAGTTACATGAGCCTAGACATTCCCTTTTCTGGCTTAAGGTCATTTGAATGTCTATCCACTGTAACAGAGGTGGACCCAATCAAAACGATTCTGATCCCCAGTTCCCACACCACCATGCAGTAACCTGCTGGCAGTCACGCACCAGTCAGTGACTGCCCAGGGATGCAAGCCCAGATCCACTGTCTCTAACGGTAATGGTCTTGGAGCGAGTTTTAGGAGATGGGGTCTGAGGGAAGCACAGTGACGGGTCCTGCTGAGGGTCAAGGGAAGAAGAGTTCAAGATGCAATTTGCAGAGTCTGAAATCGCTCACCGAGGCAATCTAATTCGAGGTGGCGCACGCTGCAGACAATCTCCACAGTTTTCTGGAAGCCTTGCCGCTCACGTCCTCGGGCCGGTCTGACCGTGACAGGTCTGTTATCGGGTTTGACAGGACGGAGAGGTTCTTTGCCCACCTGTTAGATCAAACACAGGGGAGGGGGAGAAGTAATTTGTCTCCCAGCGCCCCTGGGGCAGCAGCTCCTCAGCTGCCAACAGGACTGTTGATGGGGGATGGGAGCCTGGACCTCGACAGGTAATCAGTCCCCAAAGCAGCAGGTGAGCCGTGATCACACGCCCTTCTGGCTGGATCCGACTCTGCCACCCCCCCAGGATTCCCGATTGGAAATGGTTTGAACCAACATAGGTGAGGTGAGGTGGAATCCTCCTCCTGTTACAGCCAGGATCCTGCACCAAAAGCTTCTTCTGGATTGGTCTCTGCTCATTGCTTGGGGGTTAAAGGTCAAGGTCAACCCTATAACCAAGAGCTCCTGGGAGCAGAACTCAAATCGCATTCACTTTGGGTCCCCGCAGCCTATTACGTTGCAGGCACATTGTAGGGGCTCACTGCATAGTTCTTGCATGAGTGGATACATTACATATCTAACCAATGGAGGGTCAAGGTGAGGCAAGGGTCATGGAGGTCCATTTGAGGCCTTGAGAGTACAGCATAGGGAGGAGTCACCACTCCAGGGGCAATGGGGTAGAATGGCCCAGAAGAGGCGATGTTCTAGCTAGTTTGGGGGCAACTTCCTGGAGAAGGGGGTTCTGAGCTGGGCCCCTGAAATATAGGGAGGAAGCAGAGAGAAGGAAATGCACTCTAGGTATATTCTAGGGGTGTGTGCATATGTGCTGTGTGTGCATGTATGTGCAAGTGCACATGTGTGTGCCTGTATGTGTACAGTCTGTGCATGCATGTATGTATCTGCATTTGCTTAGAGGCTGGTGAAACTGACCTGTGGGAACAGAAATGAGACTCTAGGATTTAAAGGGACCCACCAGGTTCCCATAACAATCCTGGGAGAAAGGTGTAATTACATTTGCTCTGCACATGAGGGAGGCTCAGGGAGGGGGGTGATCCCCTGTAAGTCACAATCTGGCTAAGGTCTGACCGAGGTCTGTCCAGCTCGTCCCATATCCCCACACTACCCACCCTCGCCCCCGTTTATCCAGGGAAGTCAAGTGCCCTCCTGCAGAGGCCTGGAGGAGTCAGCTGCTGTGCAGTGCAGTGCAGTGCAGTGAGCAGGGCTGAGGCTCAGCGGACGGGGCCCTTGGGGGCGTGAACATTGTACTGTGCACAGCAGCCAGGAAGGGCAGCTTTTCGGATCAGGTCATGGTGCAGGGATGAAAGGCTGGAGTCCGGCAGGCACATGCCTGTGTTCCAGCTTCAAGTGAACTTGCCAGGGCTCCCTTCCTACATCTGGGCAGGATGCATGCTCAGGCTGTCTGCCGTCTGCTATCCTCTCTGCCTTCTGCCGTCTTCATGGACAGATTCTACGGGCATCAGTGGGCCTCCCACCTCTGTCACCAGTGCCGGTGTCTCCGGGAGCCTGTGCCCTGGCCGAGGGCTGGAGTCTCTCCCTGCTCCCATCGGCAGTGACCCAGAAGGCTGAGGAGGTGCTGGGCCCGTGGCCTGCCCTGGAGAGATGCCCCTCTCCTGACTCTGGGCCCCTGGCAGCATGTGTGGGCGCTGAGCCTCACACAGTGTCTCTGGATACAGCCCCTTCTCCCCCTGGGAGGAGAAACCTGTCCCTGAGATGGGGAAGGAAAGAGCATGATCCATGCATCCCCTCCTTATCCCCTCATCTTCATTCTTCTTCCCTTTTTATCCCTAGGCACCTGCCTCCAGAAAGAAATACTTCTCTTCTCCTTTAATCCAATGTGTCCAAATGATGCAAAAAGATCCTTATAGGAGGGATGGCACCTAAGTCAACATGCCAGAGGAAGCTGGGCCCCGGTCCCCACTCAGCTTGAACACCTCTGCCCATCTTACAGATGAAGAAACTGAGGCTCAGGGGGTGACACAGTTGCCAAAGGCTGCACAGCAGCTAAGAGGCAGTGATGGGGATGAGCCCCTGTCCTGTGCTTCCGAAGACTGTTTTCCACCAGTGCTTCTTAGCCTGTCCTGGGAAGAAACTTGGCATTCACTTCTCAAATTTCTGTGACTTTTTGAGCTATTCCATGATATCTCTATCTTGATTCTAATTCAAAAATATGTTCTACATCCCTTGCCACCTGAGACCCCCCCCAAAAAATGCAGCTGCTTATTCTCCAGCTTCATGTACCTTCTGGAGCAGTGAAGACCCCCAGGGTGAGCCAGCCCAGACTGAGGGTCCCAGAGGCCCACCCCACACTGCAGAGGGTGGGGAGAAGGTGCACCAGGAGCAGGGGGGCAGGCCACCTGTGATTAGAGGCTCAGGAGAATCAGGCTTAGAGGGAACGAGGAGGTTCTGCCCAGCCCAGAGGCACAGAACAGGGAATTCAACCTAGAAAACCAAAGAACACATCCTGGACTCTGATATCTCCATTTTACAGATGCGGAAACTGAGGCCCAGAGAAGGAAGGTGGCCTGCCCAAAGTCGAAGCTGAATCCAGACCTGAGTCGGATGTCCTCGGGCCCAGTCCACAAAGTAGGAGTGTGGAGGTGCCCTCCCGTGGCCTGCAGGCCCTGGGCTGCGCCTCCGTGGGCTTGCTGGTGCTGGCGTCAGCCAGAGGTGGGCAGGATGAGCTCTGCTCTCCAGTCTCTGCGCAGCTACCTCTCACTCTGTCCTCTTGGGCAGTGACAAGCTCTCTGAGCCTGAGGCTCATCAGCTCTAAAACAGGGACAGTAATAGCTGTGACTGGTGAGGACGCAGAGAGATGAGGCAGGTGGGCACCGACCACGCGTTATATTCCTTATGATTTTGACTGTTGTCCTCACAGTCATTCCTGCAGGCAGATGCAGGCTGACGGAGGGTCTAGGCAGAGCTTCAGACCCAGGCAAAGGCTCCTCTGCTTGGGGTCCAGTCGGGTGTAGAGGGAGGCTACCTCTGAGCCGGGCCCCAGGGCACGTTGGGCAGGAAACAAAATCTCAGTTGTGAGGGCAGAGGGCCCAGCAGTGAGGACAAGCCCTGCTTGGAGCTGGAAGGTGGGGGCCTGCAGGGTTAAGGGTCTGCCCAGGCACTTGCTGGGATCCTGCTGGGGACAAACCTGCAGGAGGGAGGCAAAGGCGGGGAGCTGCAAGGCTGCAGAAGGAGCCAGAGAACATTCAAGATTAACCGCCCACAAGCCTGTGCTCTGGAAGTCAAACCCTGCCCCCCAGGTCCAGGCAGCCCCTCCCCCTGGTCCTGGTTCTCTGCCCCCCCTCACAACACTGGGCTCCTGCTGGCCTCCTGGTCCGGGGCCAGCCCTGAACACACCTGGAGCCTGTCTGCTGAGGAGCTGCTGCCCCAGCTGGGCCAGCGGCCAGAAG
>NW_006300104.1:3076941-3077331 GCF_000327345.1 Myotis davidii | reverse complement strand
AACACACAGAGATTTAAAAAAAAAAAAAAAGAGATTTCAAGAAAGACTCAAAGGGAGACAGAAAGTGAATCAACAACAAGGGAAAACAGAGCGAAGAGAATGGAATGAAGACACACAGAGAGAGACAGATGATGGGTGGCCTAGGAAGAGGAGAGCCTGAGTGAGGAAATGGGCCTCAAGAGAGAGAAATTGGAGAAGTGGTAAGAGAGGCCGAGAGAGGACAAGAAAGTAAGACAGAGAGAGGGGAGGAGAAAAGGCACAGAGATAAGAAAGAGATAAATGAACCCTGGGGCGAGAGCGAGAGCGAAGGTGCACTAGCCCATGGGTAAGAGGCCAGTACCAAGGGAGGTGAGGGGCAGAGAGAAAGGTGAGAACCAGCAGAGAGGAAAG